>NC_053492.1:407862754-408060398 GCF_905171775.1 Rana temporaria
TTTTCATAGAAACATTTCTATAGAATTTTTCAGGGTCTTGGAGAAAAACTCCGTCATATAGCAACAGTGACCCCTAGTGTGTCTTGTTCTCCCTACTGTGTTTATTTCCACGATTTCCATTTAACCTTGAGGGCTTCATTTACTCCTGCTTTCCCATGTCATTTTTCTACTGACTCGTCACTATGGTACTACAATCTTATTATTATCTCAATGATTTATATGAAATTATATTTTCAATAATTATGCTATAAAGCTGTCAAATTAGAGAAAAAGGTTATTACGTTAATTGACATATTTAAAAAACCAAGATTAAAACATCTATTATTGCTGGTGATTCAATATGCCATTGGGAAAATATGTCTGTATCTAAACACACTGTTAACTTATTTCGAGTATATGTGGCACGAAAGCATCAATTTACAAATGTACAAATACACCTAAAGAAAGTTGTCAGTGCAGTTATTCTCAAAAGCATTAGATTTACTTGCTGCATGTAAAGGTAATTTAGCAACAGTGTCAAAACAGTATACCGTTTTTACTCTATAATCATGAATTCAGGGGAACATTCCTTGAAGCTACTTTATTCCTGCTGATCAGCTTTGATTTTAAATTTTACATTCATTTTTCGCTAGATTTATCTTTAAAGTGGTTGTAAACTCTTTACAACCACTTTTACCTAAAGGTAAGCCTAGATTAAGGCTTACCCGTAGGTGCTCGAAATATCTCCTAAACCTCCACGGTTTAGGAGATATTTGCATAAGAGACAAGCGCCAATGTCTATGACGCATGCGACGCAGGCGCACTTTAGAAACCTTTAGAAACGGTGATTGTGCCGTTTCTAAAGTAGATTGTGCCGTGACTGGCAGCTTCTGCGCACATGCACGGAAGTGACGTCATCGTGGCTCCGGCCAATCACAGCGCCGAAGCCGCGATACCCAGAAGGAAGAGGGTGAAAGATGGACGCTTCGGGGAGGCGAGGAAATTGGGGACATCGCAAGCTTCAGTTTGAGGGAAGGGACACATAATGGGCTACTATGCAATGCATAGCAGCCCATTATGCTTTTCCTTTGCAAGGAAACAAATAGGAAGTAAAACCCATTGGGGTTTACTTCCTCTTTAACTCTATAGCCACTGACATCATTTTTTGTTGCATGGCTATGAATTTGCAAATTATCACAAAACAACACCCTGTATAATTCTCATAGAGCAGCACAGTGGCTTGATGGGCATCACTTTATCGTAGCAGCATCTGGGTGCCAAGTTTGAAGTCTACTTAGGACACGATCTGCATGGAGGTGCATGTTCTACCTGTGCATGTGCGGGCTCCTTCCCAAAGACCTGTGTGTAGTTTAATTGGCTCCTTTTGAAATTGGCCCTGGTATACATGTAAGATAGGTAGGTGCAATCTTTTTGAGGGCAGGGGCTAATGTTAATGTAAAGTGCTGTAAAAATTGTCAGTGTTATATAAATACCTATGGTAATATTCAGTTTTTTTTTCAACGAGAATGCAGTTCCGGTGTTGTGTCGAGAAGTGCCCCTATTTTTACCCTGAAGTTAAAAAGGAAAGCATTGATAGAACTGCATCAATGATTTTCACCAAAAGTACAGAGACACATGCAGTGGAACATGTCATCTTATTGGACAACTGTATGTTTCAGGTGTAAGGGATGAAACACTTATTTAAAAAAAAAAAAAAACTATTGGTACCCAGAAAAGGAATCCAAGGCCTTATTCACACAGGTTCTGTTCTGTGGCCCGTACAGCATGAATGAGCCATTTGTTTATGCATATGAAGGAGCTGGGTACAGGTAGCTAATGTTACTTTATTGGGGTGCACAAGCTGTACAGATACACTTTCACATCTTAATTTGACAAGTGTGCCAGAGCGGTAGTGCCCAGTATACATAATAAATTGCAATGGGCTGTGTTAACATTAGACTTTTGAACAATCTGAGTTAGAAGTAAGGGTACAAGTTCTGTAAAGGATACAGCAGCAGTTTATGACAGCATGCTACATACCTTTTTGTCTAGATGCAAAAGGATGGGAGGAATTGCAGCAGGACAGAAAGACAGAGACAAACAGAGATTATATATTCAAAACCCATGCAAATAATTTCTGAACCCACACTGTGAACACACACCATAATGTGTCGTGGACTGCAATTTTTTTTTTAAATCCAAGTCTGCTCTGATTCTTACTTCACATACAAGATGGTGGTGCCCAGCAGCCATCTCAGGCCTTTTGGATATCTACTCTTTTTTTTATAGGTACTGTAAATAACATGCATGATGCATCTAATATGTTAACTGCACATATAAACTTATGTAAATAATCTGCCAACAGGATCTCTTTAATATAATGAAAGGTCACAGCAATAAGCTGGACCAACATGGGTTATCTCAAAGGGAGAGCTTGCATGTTTTTGCTGCTGTGTTTTATTCCGCAGGTTGCTAGTAGGAGCTGCGGTATCCCTGGACAGCAACAGCCGTGGGATTGGTGGATGCAGCCAAGCAGCTGATTGGTCAAATTGGGCGGTTTGTTAGCCCGCGTGAAAGAAGCTGATAAAAGGACCGGGAGCGGCGGTCCCTCTGACCGTTCCTGACCAGACAGCGACGCAGAGCTGCTGCACCATGAAGCGTTGTTCTCCCAGTGGTCGTGAGGCTCTTATGTCAGCTGTTGGAGAAGGCGGAAAGCAGAGGCGGAGAGGAATGGCTGATGCGGTGCCTGAAGAAAAAGAGCGGCTCGGCCCCGCCTGCATTCACTCCCCCTGTGATGAAGAAAGGCTCGGCTTCGGTCGGGGGCAGAACAAGGCAACAGCCAGGAAGAAAGAAGAAATATCAGCGAAAAGCTGCTTCTCCTCAGCTGGAAGCAAGTCAGGAGAGAGCAGACAGTATCCCATCACAGAGTGCATCTCGTCCGCGGGAGAGCAGCGCTACTCACCCTCCACCTGAGGAGGCAAGTGAGCAGTCAGAGGTGGTTCCTGATGGTGAGAAATGTGGTATTTCTTCTGTTTCAAAATTCTCAGTATTAATTGATTACAAAAAACAAAAATAAATCAGGGTTCAATTTATCTGGTTAGCCTCCCCCTCTGGTGGCGGGTATTATCACTACATGTTTAGTTCAATAAGAATCACCGTGGGTTTACAATAACTACTGTTTGAATTTGTTTATTCATCCATCAAGTTCACGTTTATTCATATGGACTTACACTGTTGTACACAGTATTTTCTGATGTTGGATTTAGACAATTAGTGTCTCTCTCTTTCCATCATTTATAATTTTTTTCATTTATTGGGTTTATGAGAACCTCACAGACTTACATTTGTTCACACTGTTTCAATTGGTGTCAGATATAGCCTATACGCTACCTGCCAACCACGCTGCATCTTTCTTATATGATCACCTGTATTGGTCTCTCCATAGACTTGTACCTTTTTATTCAATTTTGTTTTTTGGCCGTTTTTATTGTATCTATCCATGCCTAATAAAGGCTTTTTTATTGGGATTAACTACACCATGTGGAGCTGTTTTCCTTTCCATGACTCTATGATTAAACATGCATACTTGCCACCATCTATGAGAATTCCTTCAGGGATTTATCCCATACTGGATATATTCGGCTTCTGACGGTTGATTGCCTGCTGTTCCAACAGCTGTTCCACTGCCATTATCGTTTCAAGGAGCTCGTACATGCTTGATTGACACACCGTCGCTGACGAGTGTGTCCACCTTATCTGGTAAGAGTATCCACCTTCTACATTTACCATTTGGATGTTTTGGCTGATCCTGTGAGATTGATATCTTGATGTGGCCTTTATCATCTGCCTGAATATTGGAGTATACTACGGATCATATATTTGATTGCTGCCTTGAGAAGACTCTCCTCACATGTTTTTTGTAACTTAGTCTACCTCAATGCTGGTCCTCTCGTTTTATACTTGGATTTTCTGCAACAGGACTAGTTCCTTTTTGTATTATTACTGGACTCTTTTTTATTTGTATTTATTTTGTGACATTTATTGATATTGCTTTCATTAGTAGTTTTGTCACATACCTTTTAGGTATTTATATTCACCTAGTGGGTTTAATCTACTCTCACTTGACTGTGAGCACCCTGGTGGTATCTATTGGTATCACACACATTTCATGTTTTGTCACATACCTCCGGGTATTTATATCAGTTTACCTAAGCAGACCCATTCATCCTCACCTGATTGGGAACATCTTGCTATAGTTTAAACATTGTATATATATGGTTTCACACCAGATATCTTTTAGCGCTGCACTTTTTCTTTTTTATAGACAATTAGTGTCTGTTCATCATTTATTAGCGCTACATTTTTTGTATTTTAGTATTAATTGATTCCCTGTCTAATGTGTTACAGCTATTTAAAGGGGCACATGTTAGTGGTGCTGATAAGGTTAATGATATACAGAGTGCATGGGTGTCTGGTGCAAAACATGCTTTACAATCCAGGAACATTGATGGTGGTGAGTTTTCAGGGGCACAAGTTATTGGTGCAGAACAAAGCATTCAGCTGCAAGGTAATGCAGTGGGAGAATGTCAGAGGGCACAGGTGACTGGTGCTGAATATAGGTTTTATAATGTCACTGATGAAGTGAATGCAGATGATGATAAAGATAATATGCAATATTTGAATGATGTTGGTGCCATTTGGCAGGATTCTAGTGTGCCTCTGTTGCAGGACACTGGGAAAATGTTTATCCGCCCTAAGGTTATTAGCCCTCCAATATCTATTAACCCCGCTTTACCTCTCAGACCTTCAGCTGTAATGGTTGCGGAATCTTCTTTTAAAGAACCCCTTCATTGTGTTTTGTCCCCACTGGGCTTTCATTTGCCCAAGGCGGTTAAAGAAAAGATTTGGAGGGGCAAATTCCTTGATATTCTATCATTATTGCCAGCTTCTAAAGAGTTCCTATCTAAAACCGATAGGCAATCTGGTGAGAGATCTGAGGAAGATAGGAGACGGGCTATTCCCAAGACTTTCCAGAACTGGCTGCAAGCTTTTTGCTGCAGTCATGGGCGAACGCTTCCCTGGGAAATGCTCAGGTTTGTTCCAACATTTGGATATAATTGCAGATGCATTTCGCCATTAGGCATGTGCATTTCGTTTCGTTCCGAATCGAAATTCGGACGAATTTTTCATTATTCGGATGCATACGAATTCCCGAATTGCAATATTAATGAATTTACCGAATCCGAATGAACGTTTTCGATTCCGAATCGAAAACCCGCGGACGAAATTCGATCGGAATTCGAATTTTTTTTTTTTTCGAATTCCGATCGAATTTCGTCCGCGGGTTTTCGATTTGGAATTCGAAAAAAAAAAATTCTTTTTTTTTTTTTTGAATTTCGTCCGCGGGTTTTCGATTTGGAATTCGAAAATTTTTTTTTTTTTTTTTTTTTTTTTTAATTCCGATCGAATTTCGTCCGCGGGTTTTCGATTTGGAATTCGAATTTTTTTTTTTTTTTTTTTCGAATTCCGATCGAATTTCGAAATTATATTCGAAAAGAGACTATTTGTTGTCGAATCCGGTCGAAATACTTTCGAATTCGACCGGATTTTTCGAAATTCGGTCGAAAACGAACGAGTTCCGAAAACGAATTTAACACATGTAACGAACCTAACTTAACGAAATTAATTAAATAACGAATTAAAACGAAACGAAACGAAACGAAATTTTCCCTTTTGCACATGCCTATTCGCCATTTTGGGGGATCTGCTTGGTTTACATATGATGAGAATTTTCGCCAAAAATTGGCAGTCTACCCCTCATTGCATTGGGGGTCTAAGGACGTGGGTTTGTGGCTTAATCTCATGTTACCAGCGAAACCTCAGTTTACTCTTCGGCCACAAGCCAACACTCAGAACACATTCCGCAAGGGCTTTTGCTTTGCTTTCAATGAAGGTCAGTGCAAATTTCTGACAAACTGTAGGTATAAGCACGAATGCTCTTACTGTAATGGAGCACATGCAGCAAGTAGGTGTTTTAGTAACTCAGCCGCAACCTCTTTTCAGTCATTGCCCAGGGACACTCATGGGAAAAGCACCGACTCCGGTGAGCCTAGCAAGAATGCACCCATGGCTAGAGTGCTATCCAGATCGCTGGATGGCGGCTCTGTTAATTGAAGGATTCAAAGAAGGTTTTTTGGTCCCTCCTTTTCAAGGGCCGGGTTGTGTTATGGTTCAGAATTTATTATCTGCCTATGACCATGCGGATGTGCTTCAGGATAAAATATCGAAAGAACTGGCTGATGGTAGGATTGCAGGCCCCTTTTCTGTTCCCCCCTTTTTGAATTTTCGCCTCTCCCCACTAGGGATAGTTCCTAAAAAAGAAAGTGGCTGTTACAGAATGATACATCATCTTTCTTATCCTCTGAATGCTTCACTGAATGATGAAGTCTCTAATGTCTTATCCCCAGTGTGCTATTCTTCTTTTGATGAAGCTCTAATTATGTTAAGACGGGTGGGCCATGGTTCCTTGTTGGCTAAAGCCGACATTAAATCGGACTTTTGCTTGCTACCAGTTCACCCCCAAGGTTTCAACTCTTTGGGTTTTCAGTTTATGGGTCAATTCTTTTTTTTATTTATTTCTCTTTATTAAGTTTTTTCATCATGTATAAAAACAGGTTACATTCATAATGTTCCTTTTACAAAAAAATTCTCATTCCCCGCATATCATAACCTTATGTATTTCCCCATTGATTTATTTATCCTACCACCCTCCCACCCTTATTCTCCAGTTTAATAAACATCATTTTACACAGGGTATCCTATTCTAAGCAGCCACGGTTTCCAGATTTTATCAAATTCCTTGATATTTCTTCTCTTAACATAAACTGCTTTCTCCTTCCATACTGTTGCTGTCACTACATTAGTCCATTCACTTATTGTTGGGGGGTTTACTGCTTGCCATCTTTGAGCGATTCGTTTTCTTGCCTGAAAGAGGCACCTTAACACTGCTGTTATAGTGCTCACCATCCCACCTCTTTCCTCCCATATTCCCAATATACACGTTCTAGGGTCCATCTCCAACTTAGTGCCATATGTCATGTTAATAATATCGATGATCCCTCGCCAATACCTGAATAGTTTTGGGCATCTCCACAACATATGTATTAAATCCCCCGTATCCTGACATCTGGGGCATCCCACATCTGCTCTCCAACCGAATCCAAATAGTCTTTTTGGGGTATAGTACGTCCTGTGTATCATCTTTAAAAATGATATCTTCTGAGCGGGCAAAACTGTGGCCATATGCCCTCCCTCCAACACCTTCCTCCACTGGTTGCCCGTTATGGTTCCAAGTTCTTCCTCCCATTTCTTTCTACATTTAAGCTGCTCTGGCCCCTCAATATTCCCCTCACATATATATGGGTAGATTTCAGAGATAAACCCTTTCTTTTCTATCCCCCCACCTAGTTTTTGAGAGACTTGATTCCTGATCCAATTTGGAACCACTCTGTCGAACTGTGCATTTAACGCGTGTCTAACTTGGAGATACCTGTAGAACATGTAATTAGGGATATCGTATTCCTTTCTTAAGGTAGCAAAAGTTTTTAAAGTACTTCCCTCATATAGCTGAGCCAGTCTAACTATCCCTTTTACTGCCCATTCTTTAATTTCCCCCACTGTCTCCAATTCCCGAAGGTTCCTGTTGTTCCACAGTGGTGCATTCTCTGTCACTCCCACCTGTCCTCCAGCTGCCATTACGGCTTTCCATACTTTAATTGCCATCTTAACCATTGGGGTAAAATTAATAAATGAATTAGCCTCCAGCACCTCTATAATTGTTTTATGGGGGGCCCCTTGAATCATTAAACTTCCGTTTATATCTCCTTCTAGATCTATTTTACTCCGAGATGCTGCAATTGTGAGGCCAAAAAATAGCAGTGGGGTTGTGGTACGGCCATTCCCCCCTCCCTCACTGGTAGTTGCAGGGTCTGCAGCCCTATTCTAGCTTGTCCTCCTTTCCAAATTAAATCTCTAAACAGGGTATCTATATTCCTAAACCATTTTTTGTGTATCCATATTGGCGCTTTGTGTAATACATATAATAATTGAGGCATCCACATCATTTTAATCAGGTTACACCTCCCTGCAACCGACAATGGGAGGTGCCGCCAGATACCAATTTTGTTTTTAAATGTAAGCAACAGTGGAGCCAAATTATTCTCTATGTATTTGTTAAGATCCTGTGCAATGACTATTCCTAAATACTTCATCTTCCCCACTGTCTCCAGCTGTGGAATCTCAGCCAGGATCTGGTTCCTCATTGGGACTACCGGCATTAAAGCCGATTTCTCCCAATTTATTACCAGCCCGGATATACTACCGAATTCACCAAAAATACTCATTGCCTTCCTAATGGAGTGACCTGTGTCACCAAGGAAGAGGAGCACATCGTCCGCGTACAGAGCAATTCTTTCCTCCCCGGTCGGTCTCACGAATCCCTTCATTATCCTGTCCCTTCTTATAGCAGTGGCTAATGGTTCCATTGCAAGGGCAAAGAGCAGGGGGGACAAAGGACACCCCTGCCTCGTGCCTCTCTCCATCTTTACCCTTGCTGAATATCCGTTGTTAACTCAAATTTTTGCACTGGGGCCGTTATACAATATTTTAATCCATCTAATAAATGTAGGGCCGAACCCGAATGTTTGCAGTACATGCCATATGTACCCCCATTCCAAACTATCGAAGGCTTTAACCACATCCAAGGACATTACTGCCCTGTTGCCACTGTTCTCTGTGGGCATTTGCAGGTTAAGGAATACCCTCCTAATATTCATACTTGTTGATCTGGCCAATATAAATCCTATTTGATCCTGGTGTATGAGTCTTGTAATTATTTTATTTAACCTGTTAGCCATTATTTTAGCCAGGATTTTAGCATCTGCACATAGAAGAGAAATAGGCCTATACGATGTGGTTTCCAATGGATTCTTTCCCTCCTTGTGGAGTACTATTATCGTGGCCTCCGTCATTGAAATGAGCAGCTTCCCCTCTACCATGGCCTCATTAAGTACTTTTATAAGTTCTGGGAACAGCACTTTCCCGTAGTACTTATAGGTCTCTGCCGGAAGCCCATCCGGGCCCAGGGATTTCTGATTAGCCATCTCTTTAACTGCTAGCTGAGCCTCCCATGAGAGTTGGTAATTCTAGGTTCCTGAAGAAGCGTTCCAATTCCTCTCCACCCGCTGTTCTTTGGGACCTATATAGTTTATCATAATATTCTCTAAATGTCTCCATGATCTCTGACACATTTGTAGATATATCTCCATTACTTCTTTTAATGGCCGGAACAGCGGATGGGGTAGAATTTGTTCTTACTTAATGAACCAGCATTCTTCCTACCCCCTCCCCCTCCCCATATGCCACTTGTTTTTGAAACATTCTCTTATTTTCTGATTTTCTCAGCAACTCTATTTTATATTCCTGTTGCTTATCCAGCCATATTCTTTGCCTCTCCTCTGTTGGATTTTCAATATATTCCTTTTCCGTGTTCTCTAATTCCTTTCTAATCCTATTTTCCCATTCTTTTGAAACCTTTTTTACTTTTGCCACTTGTTGGGTCAATTCTACTTTGACAAATGTATGCCCATAGGGTTTTCTTTATCCTGTTTTTATTTTGAAGCCTTTTTCTACTTTTCTGCACTGGGTTTTGCCCGAATTTCCTCCCCATGGGGCTGTTCTCCATTATCTGGACGTTTTTTTATTTATTGGTTCAGAAGGGTCCTCTGAGTGTTTGGAGGCCTTGCAGGCATTTTTCGGTATTTGCGAATATTTTGGTGTGCCTCTTGCACCTGAGAAAACGTTTTTTCATTCTACTTCTATTGAGTTCATGGGAATAGTCATTGATTCTGAAAGCATGGAATTCCGATTACCGGAACAGAAGTTACAGAAGATGAGATCTTTGATCTCGGTGTTCTTGTCCCAGAAGAAGGTTCTTCTAAAGGAAGCCCAGTCCTTTCTGGGGCTTTTTGAATTTGCAGCCAGAATTATTCCTATGGCTAGGGTTTTTTCACGCAGGTTTTCCCTTGCCGTTAAAGGTATTAAGAATTCCGCATGCTCACGTTCGTATATCCAAAGGGATTAGAGAAGACATTCAAATTTGGGATTCCTTTCTGAGCAATTTTAATGGTTCCACAGTTTGGCAGCAAGAATTTATGGACAGCAGTCAGCCGGAATTTTTTACAGATGCGAGCGGCAGGGTTTTCAGGTTTCGGGGCCTTTTTGAATGGGCACTGGTGCGCTAGCGAATGGCCTAATGGATGGTTGCAGAAGGACATTTTACAGAATTTGGTCCTTCTGGAATTATTCCCAGTCGTAGTTTCTGTGGTAGTTTGGAAAGAGGCCTTTATGAATCGAAGGATCCTGGTTCACACTGATAACAAAGGTGTCTTTTTTGCCGTTAATACATTATCTTCCAGATCTGAACCTGTGATAAAATTATTGCGCTTCCTGGTTTTACATGCATGCATTTTAACATTTGGTTGAGAGCTGAGCACATAGCTGGTATACATAAAAACATTGCTGACGCTTTGTCTCGTTCACAGTTCAAGAAGTTTCGGGACTTGGCGCCAGCAGCAGATCAACATGGGACCCCTTGCCCAGACTTCCTCTGGGGCTTAATATGGGACTGATATTCTGTAATCTCAAGAACTCGGTGTCAAGTGTGACAGGAAGTCAGGTAAATCTGTGGGTGTTGTCACAGACGGGAGATACTTTTCTGCCTTGTTTAGACAATACACCAATTATTATCGGGTGTCGGCTGCAGAAGTAACCAGAAAGGTTTAAGGGCGTTGGAAAACTTCAGCTGTTCAGAATGAGTCAATTAAGGCCTCTATAAGTAATCCAGAGGATTACTACTGATTTCTGCATCCTGAGGCTTTTTGAGTGAGGGAGAGCAGTGAACAGAAATACTTCTGAAGATGTGAGGTGCTGTTGATTTTTCTGTGTGATAAAAATCTAAAATACTATTTGTTTTCTGCTGTATGACCAGCAGTGTCTGCTCAGCAGTAGGCTGTGCCAGACTCCATAGATAGGTTCCTGTGTGGTGAAGGTAGATGCCCCAAGTGGCCAGGGTTTATTTTATGTTTGATTTTGTTTATGCTGTTTGGATGCTTGCAATTGTTTCCAGCAAGATGGAAGAATAAACCAAATTCTTTGTTTTCAACCGTCTTTGGCTGTTTTTCTGTATCGTTCAGTGTGTAGTGAACCCATCCAGGGGGTCACACACCCTCGCTACCGAGCTAATCCCTTACACAAGTAAGACTTGGTTGGATTATAGATTTTCATGGTCCAGATGGTGTTCTTTCTGTCAAAATGAATGTCACCTCTTATGGAGCATTAGCCTCCTTGTCCTCTCGTATGCAGTCACATCTTAGCCCGGCTTCAGTGAGCAAGATTTTAGCTGGGGTTTAATTTTTTCTGAAGTTTGCAGGTCTGCCAGCTCTAACCTCCTTTTTTCAGGTTACCCAAGTTCTCAAAGACTTTAAGAGGTTCAGACCTTCTTATGAAAACAGGCATCCCATTTCAGTCGCCTTGTTGATGGATCCCCTGGGGACTCTACATGAGGTATGTTCATCAGAGTTTGAGTCCCTTCTTTTTAGAGCTGCTTTCTCAGTCGCTTTCTTTGGAGCCCTTAGGATTGGGGAATTTATGTCTGTAAATAAGCGTTCTTTATCTTTTCTTAGGTTTGGTCACGTTCGTATAGAAGAAGGTTTTTCTTCATCTTTTCCTTTGTAGGTCTAAGTCTTTCCCAGCTGGGAAGGGTCAATGGTTCTCTTTGTCAAGTTCACCGAAATGAGTCAATTTGTCCTGTCCTTCAAGTTCAGAAGTATATGCTAATTAGGCCTGTGTCTGTTGATTATTTTTTTGTTCACAGGGACTTATCATCTCTAACTAGGTATCAATTTTCGGCTGTTTTGGCTGCCTGAACCTATCTGGTTTTCATTTTTCTTCCCATTCATTTAGGATTGGGGCGGCCACCACAGCTGACTCTTTTTGTTTCTCGGAGGACAGGTTAAAAAAAATAGGCTGCTGGGGTAGTTTTAGATATAAAGTATATGTTCGTCCTGAGCTCCTAACCTTGTAATTTTCTCTTTCAGATCACGTCCGGACGGTTGTTTGGATAATAGGTCATTCATATGTGTTTTGGGCTGCCAAACATTCTGGATCCAGATCCTACTCCACCAATCTAGGTCTGGATATGGTTTTATGGTCTGGTGTCAGGGGTTTACATTGGCGTAATATTAAGGAACACTTAACCTATTTGGCCCGTATATGGCCTTCCCCTCAAATTTTGGTTATTCTTGCTGGGGCGAATGATCTGGGGAAAATGGGTACCTGGGAGTTATTGTGTGAAATGAAGAGGGATTTGCACACAATAAAGCTGAGGTTTCCGTCATCGGTCTTGGTGTTTTCCGAGATGATCGCCAGACTTTTGTGGTCTCCTCATGGTGGCCTGTTTTATCTGGACAGGATTCGCAGGAGGCTAAACAGGACAATTCATAGATTTCTAATTTCGTCTGGCGATTTGTCATTCTGCTACTTGGAATTGAAAGGGTTTGTGCCAGGTTTGTTTCGTAAAGACAAGGTTCATTTATCACTAATAGGCCTGGACATTTTCAATATGGGTCTTCAGAATTTGATTGAATCAGCCACGGTGGTGGGGGGGGGCCTCAGCCAGCACCTTCGCTGCCAGCTCCGGCCGGTGGAGAGTAGTCGTCCAGCTTTGGCTGGATGGACACCATTTAATTTTTGTTAAATATATTTTAGCCAAGATGGCTTATTTATTTTTATTTAAAAGATTCATGTTAAGCCCTTATGGATAACACCGTGGCCATATAAATTCCAAGTTAAAAATAAATATGTGTTGTATTATGTTATTGTGTTGTCTCTTTATTTGGAATACCTTTGTGCTAGCCCATGCAAGGTCACAGCAATAAGCTGGACCAACATGGGTTAGCTCAAAGGGAGAGCTTGCAGTTTTTTTCTGCTGTGTTTTATTCCGCAGGTTGCTAGTAGGAGCTGCGGTATCCCTGGGCAGCAACAGCCGTGGTATTGGTGGATGCAGCCAAGCAGCTGATTGGACAAATTGGGCGGTTCGTTAGCCCGCGCGAAAGAAGATGATAAAAATACCAGGAGCGGCGGTCCCTCTGACCAATCCTGAGCATACAGCGACGCCCACCCTCCCTCCCTATCTTCGGAGTCATGTTGTTGTCCAAATAGGGGAGTGGTCTTCCAGCTTTGACTGGATGGACACCAATTAATTTTTTTTAAATATATTTTAGACAAGATGGCTTATTTATTTTTATTTAAAAGATTCATGTTAAGCCCTTATGGATAACACCGTGGCCATATAAATTCCAAGTTAAATAAATATGTGTTGTATTATGTTATTGTGTTGTTTCTTTATTTGGAATAACGTTGTGCTAGCCCATGCAGCCTACCTGTGCTTGGATGTGTTGTCTGTATTAATTTTCACATGTTCAACGCTGTCCTTTTTGTGTGGAATTCTGCAGTAAAAAAAAAATTTTTAAATGAAAGGCACGACCATGCACTGGGAGCAAAAAAGGATGGAATTCAAATAAACATACACACAAAGATTTCACAAAAATGATTTAGCACTTTTGGAAGTCTAAATAAATACACATTTATTTTCAGTATGAATGGGACTTGCTTTATTTATAGACCGGGACTGGCTGGGTTCAGGCTGTGAGATTGCTGATAGGACTTTTTGCTCTGCAAAGTTTTAGATGCATCATAAATGTGCACCAGTTTTGTAAGTGCAGTCCAAAATGAATAATAAAGGTTATAAAGCAATTTCACACTATTTGCCACTGTATACTTACTTTCTGGAGAGATGTCTGGAGGGTCTAAAAAAAGAGTTACTAAAGATAAAGCTAGATGTAGATGGCTTTGTTGAGTTGGGTGGAAAATTAGTTGGTTGAACAGTGATTGCATCCTAACAGTGTGGAGTCTCCCTCAGAATGTGCAACCCCCTCTCCCCAGTCCATACCAGGCCACATGCCCTCAACATGGAGAGGCCAAAATCACTGTATTCATAAGGGCCAAGGAGGGGACTTTTGGAATTTTAACCCTCCCCCCTCTTTAAAATAAGGATGCCCTCAGATATTAGACCCACACTTAAATGAGCATGGGGTATATTGCACTCCTGGTTACTCATTCACAAAAAATGATAAATAAACTCACAACACAATGACAGTACATAAAGTCATTTAATAAATAAACAATAAAATGTCTCACAATGTACCACAGTGTCAAAAAGTAATGTGCCTGAATGTCCAAAAAAATTATGTTGCATTAAATCAATGTCTCATGGCAGTCCTCTCCTACAGATTTTCTCAACTCAATGATAGCAAAGTTTTAATGTTTGCTAGGACCCCAGCACCAACTGGTGTTATATGAGCTCTTTTCCAAAGAGAATGACAGCTTCAATGGTTGCTAGGATGCTGGCAGATCCAACTTCTATCCTTCTGCTTGCATATTTCTAATTGTAAATAAGCTGGCTGTCATCCCTCTTTGAGGGATGCCCAACCAAACATTGTCAGGCCACACATGTCATTGGTTTGTAGGATGTTGTGCCATTAGGCCACCTTCCTTGCCCCATTGTGCCTTTCATTCATTTGCCCTCTGGCAATGAATAGGGCAGTGGATTCATGATTGTTTGCTAGGATGCCGGTGGCTGACAACATCTTAGCAACCAAAAGCCTTGAGCGGGAAGCTGTCATTTATTTAGTTATGGCAATAATACTGTCACTAATGAAAGACTTCCTGTACAGCCGGATGTTCATTGCAGGAGTACAGGCAGTTTAGTTTACTGGTTCATTACAATAATAATCCCCTCTCAGCTGACAACATATATTGTTACATTTACATTCTGAATTCCATACAAGGATGTATACTGCCCTTTATAATGGTAAATCCCCTTAGGTCAACACGTTTCTCATTAAGTTGTTTGGGCAGCAGGGCAAGAAGCAGGAAGACTTCTTTTTAAGAAAGTCCGGCCATGTGTAGCCTCCATCAGACTTTTTTTGTCGGAAGTCCGACGGACCTAAGATAGAGAACCTGTTCTCTTTCATTCTGCCAGACTTCCGACGGACTCACGGTGGACTTTTGCACGGTCAAAAGTCCGACCGTGTGTACGAGGCATAAGAGTAATGACCACCTTCTCTAGCCAACATCAGCAGATTCCTAACATCATCTGTAGGCTTCAGCATTTTTTGACCAGTGACCAGCTACAGTTAGCTACAGTAAGTATATTATTATTGATGAGAGTGTATGCAAAAAAGGAAGTGGCTCTACCTCATATATCAATAATTAATGTGCTCACCTACTAAAATCAATGATCCAATACACCATATAAAAGTGTACAATTTAAATAAATCTTGCCAAACCAAAGAAAGTCCAATCACTGTGATAAAGAAGATGCTACCAATCTATTGGGATAGATAATGGTAGAAATAAAGCAAATGATGATCCACCTCAAAACCGTGCATGAGAAGTTCAAACTCACCACCACTCATAGACTTTCCATCACTGTCTTCATTGAACAGACTCTTTCTCAAATTTATACATCCATTTATTCACTTTTGCAGTTTTCCTTATGAACTTTATTTGCTGATGTTGGAGAACATTCCATCTTTAGCAGAGTCTCATGGCTCATTGATTTTTGCTAGTGTTTATTTTTAGTGTCACAGGCAATTGATTTTGCATCTATGATATGTTTAGCACTTATGCACTTTAATATTGGTACACATTCATCTAATCCTTGTCACTCACATGTCTTTTTAGTGTTAGTTCAATTCACATCAAATCTTATTGTATTTTAGCCCTGCACTTTTTTTCTTTTATCGGCATGCAGAGGTTCCTTAGGCTGTGGTAGCATTTAGCACTTTCAAATGTGAGTGGGCTTACATCTACCTGTATTTATCCCTGTTACTAAGCTCATCACGCTATGTTTGTTCCGAGTTTGATTGCCTAAAAGTTTTCTAAGAATAAGGAACCATCATCTCCTACATTGCTGGCTACAGGGAACCCCACTGCCCTTTAGGGGTTCCAGTCTATGAGTGGTGGTGAGTTTGAACTTGTTATGCACGGTTTTGAGGTGGATCATCATTTGCTTAATTTCTACCATTATCTATCCCAATTATCATTGTGAATGGACTTTCCTTGGTTTGTGCAAGATTTATTTAAGTTGTACACTTTTATATGGTGTATTGGTTGAAGGATTTAAACCATTTGGATTATTGGCCCAGATTCACAGAGCAGATACGACGGCGTATATCCTGATACGCCGTCGTATCTGTTGTTCTATCTATGCGACTGATTCATAGAATCAGTTACGCATAGATAGCCATAAGATCCGACAGGTGTAATTGTTTTACACTGTCGGATCTTAAGATGCAATACCGCGGCCGCCGCTGGGGGGAGTTTGCGTCGTAAATCAGCGTCGGGTATGCAAATTAGGAGTTACGGCGATCCACGGCGGTTTTTCGCGTTCGCTACGTCGCCGCTAGTCTAGTTTCTGGTCGCAAATTTAGTCGTCGTTTTGGCTGCCCTAACTTTACACAGCACACGTATGTGCTGTATAAAGTATGGCCGTCGAAATTAAAAAATTCACGTCGTTTGCGTAAGACGTCCGGGAATCCGAAAATACGCTACGCACGTCGCCGTTCGAAAAAATTACATCACTTCGCGCAAAGCACGGCGAGTAATTCAAAAGGGAGCATGCGCAGTAGGTCAGGCGCGGGAGCGCGCCTAATTTAAATTGCACACGCCCCTTTGAATTACGCGGGCTTACGCCGGAGGCCGCCGGCGTAGTTTTCATCGCAAGTGCTTTGTGAATTGTGAATCAGGCACTTGCGATGAAAACTTGCGACGGTGTAACTACGATACGTTACGCCGCTGCAATTCTACCTGAATCTGGCCAATTGTTTTTAGTAGGTGATCACATTAATTCTTTATATATGAGATAGCATCACACATTTTTTGCATACACTCTCATCATTGTAAAATGGTTTACTCACTTTTAAAGGGACAGCTTCACTCATTTATTACTTAGTCACTAGTTGGTGCCATTCCTAGTCACTATATATAACTTATTATTATTATTATTATTATTATTATTATTATTATTATTGTCAACTAAGAGGAGATTTATCACATGATTAGAATTTTCAGGTTTAAGGAGATCCATTTATTTTAACTAACACAAATAAAGTATTGTTACCCAAAAAGACAAAATTAGGTGGAGCTCAGGTAGAGAGGTAAAGAACAACTAGAACGCTGTAAGTGCAGGCAAGGACAGGGAACCCAAGCTGCAGCACTGTCAAAGTAAAAGATCCATAAACCACACATCATGAAGCGGACCCATGTGCATGAAGTGAGATGATAGCAGCCTCAGCCCGGACTCCAGCCAGGCCACGCCCCCAACAGGCTTCACTCAGCCCCTTGGAGTCATGGGGGATAAATAAAGTATTGTATAACAATTTTATGAAACTTGTGCATTATGTCATTTGTACCAGAAAAAGTACATAGAAACCTTGTGTAGACAATTAGAGATGCCACTGTTGGCCACTGTTGGTAGTAAAAGTGATTTCTAGAGCTGGTGTTCTGAGGGATATGTCTGTGTTAGTAGGAAATGATGTCAGGCATCCTGCTGATCCCTCCTCCCAGCAGTTGCCCCTGCAAAAAGTTTACAAACCTGGTGATGGCATCACAGGGAATAACAAATGCAATTACTTGCTAGAGGAACAAGGTACAATTTTAAATTAAAGGGTTTGTAAAGGAATTTTATTTTATCTTAATAGCTTCCTTTACCTTAATGCAGTGCTGTTTTCATGTCCTCATTGTTCGTTTTTGCTCTCAAGTTGCTGTAATTCTTCTCTGATCTCCACACTTCCTGGTTGTCTGTTTCCTGATAACCACAGTACTGGGAGCTTTCTCTCTGTGGTCACTAATCAAGGAGGTGTGATTACTGTGTGTCTAAAACCCCACAGCACCTCCAGTTTCGTTTTCCAAACCATCACTGCCCTGTATGGCTCTGTATGCTCTGTACAGCAGAGAGGAAGGAAACAACATGCAAAAACGAAACTAGAAACTACAGGTACATTATATGATTGATTTTTATCTATTTTTTATCGTTTTTAAAAGGAATCAGTTAACTATTATATCTCTATACCCTGTAACCAGTCATTTCAGCATACATTTTATTTTTTTATTTGCAATTCCTTTAACTACCCGAGGCCCGCACTATAGCCGAAAGACGGCTACAGCGTGGACCTGAAAATCCAACAGGACGTCAATTGACATCCGCCCCTTTCCTCGTTCCCCTCACGCGCTTCAGAGCGAGCAGCGGGGAAACTCTGTGCTGGCCGTGTCCCTTGGACACAGCCAATCACAGATCGCCGTGAATGGCCAATCGGAGTGGCCGTTCGGTAGGCGATCTGTGCGGCCAATGAGAGATGATCTCATATGTAAACATATGAGATCATCTCTCATTGCCGGCTCACACAGAGACAGCGTCCTGTCAGGGAGAGAGGAGACCGATCTGTGTCTCTTGTACAAAGGGACACAGATCGGTCACCTCCCCCAGTCACCTCCCTTCCCCCACAGTTAGAACACTATGCAAGGGTACACATTTAACCCCTTCCTCACCCCCTAGTGTTAACCCCTTCAATGCCAGTCACATTTATACAGTAATTAGTGCATATTTATAGCACTGATCGCAGTATAAATGTGAATGGTGCCAAAAATGTGTCAAAAGATGTCTAATGTCACAGTCCCAATAAAAATCGCAGATCGCCGCCATTACTAGTAAAAAAATAATAATAATTCTGTCCCCTATTTTGTAGGCGCTATAATTTTTTCGCAAACCAGACGCTTATTGCGATTTTTTTTTTTTTTTTACCCAAAATATGTAGAAGAATAAGTATCGGCCTAGACTGAAAAAAATGTTTTATTTTTTTTAAAAAAATGGGATATTTATTATAGCAACAAGTAAAAAATATTGTATTTTTTTTTCAAAATTGTCGTTCTTTTTTGTTTATAACGCAAAAAATAAAAACCGCAGAGGTGATCAAATACCACCAAAAGAAAGCTCTACTTGTGGGGAAAAAAGGACATCAATTTTGTTTGGGGGCCACGTCGCACGACTGCGCAATTGTCAGTTAAAGCGACGCAGTGCCGGAAGCTGAAATTTCACCTGGGCAGGAGGGGGGGTATATGTGCCCAGTAATCAAGTGGTTAAAGCTAGGGTATGCTCTAGAATCGGGAGGTTTGCAGGTAAACTTGGGTCATGCCTATGCAGTACAAATTCTTTAATGGTGGTAATGGCATTATAATGTTTGGTAGTAGCATGGAAGGATGAGAGGTTAAGAAGGGTGTCTAGCCTAGAGCACCAACATGGTCAGAAAGGGTCCTGTTTAATTCACCGTGAAAGTCACGTAACAAAAGATAGCCATTTCCTTTAATCACGAGGACAAAGAAAATATTCTTCTGCTTCACTTCCCTAAGAGAATCATATTATTTAACAGATTTTGCTATGGCCCTATTTATTTGCAGTTTTGGCCCCTATCCCAGAAACCAGCTTCCCAAATACTACAAAACATCAATAAGCTTCGAATTAGATTACATGTTCTGCAAAATGTAGTTATGGAGCAGTCAAGAAAAATCGTATTGCAATGCTGTGTGCTTATGAATAACACAAATATAAATTAGCCATCTGTTAAGATGATTCTTCATATATGCAGATATTTTCAAATAACAGATACTACAGGGTCACTAGCTAATACGAACAGAAAGACAGTTCCTTAGTTCTACAGATTTGGGTGCTAAAATACATTTGGCAGTTCTTTTTTTTCCTAGCAGTAATTATCATGTACCAGTTTGTACCATTAATACTGTTAGCAGCTTGTACCATTAGTGAAAGGTACAGACTGCTAATCTTCATTTGGAGAATGAGTGAAAATGATTACAAGGGCACTGGGTTCCAAATTACTATCTGTGAAATTCAAATACATATATTTTATTTTCTTGAAAACATCCTTAAGAGGAACTTTTTGCAACACAAATTATGTATAATATTTAGTTTTATTTAATTTTTGAGTATAGTATATAAGGTATATTGAGTATCCTTAAAGAACAACTTCAGGCGAATTAAGAGGAAGAATATTGTTTTAAAATAAGGAGCTGTTGAAATCATGAAACACTTTACTTAAATGAAAACTCAACTTATTCACGTTAAACTGCAGCCACGTGCAATTTTTGGTAACTGCCAAAAAATTCACACGTTTCTTCTTTTCAAGCAATGCAACATGGTTTAGTTTGTTTGGCAAAGAAAACAAATAATAGACGGCACACATAATAATCCCTTAAAAAAAAAAAAATCAATAAAGTCACTGGTTTGTATAACTCAGTACTCTAGGAGTAATTCCACCACCTACTTTAATAGAGCTGACCACATCAAAATGGCCACCTGTTTAAAGGTAAGTCAAAAAGTATTTGATTTTATCTTCTCTTGAAGACACATTGGTCGTATACTGAGTGAGACACTCTTACTATCTATTGAAGCTCTGCATACAAATAGGATTATCCAACTGAGATGAATGCACTCATGTCATGTGAGTGTACCCTGCTGTTTTAACCTTGTTTTTTTTTGTTTGTGTTTTTGTAATAAGTCTATTATACCATGAGATGCCTATGTTCTCTTCCCTGAGCATTGCACACTTATATGCTTGTACACGAACATGCTGATTTATCTGTGGGATATACATCTATATATTGTTCAAGACTATAAAGGGAAGCAAGTTTAATTCTTTGGGGAAGGGATTATGAAGTGCTTTTTTACTGCTTGAACCAAAGAAGTAAAGCCTAAATATCCTTAAAATGTACCTGTTACCTTATTTAAAAAAGTATTACAGACAGTGTTCAACTAACTTGTTGCAAATGTACTAATATGGCTACAATCACCTTAAACATCTGTGGTTAGGAAAAAAAAGCACATTTTTATTTTTTTCAATGCTGGCTGTAGCACCACCCCAGGCTGAAGCTCAATATATAGCTCAATATAAAGACCCCAAACACACTTCCAAGATGACCACTGCCTTACAAAAGAAGCTGAGGGTCAAGGTAATGGACTCGTCAAGCATGTCTCCAGACCTAAACCTTATTGAGCATCTTTGGGGCATCCTAAAATGGAAGGTGGAGGAGCGCAAGGTCTCTAACTTTCACCAGCTCCGTAATGTCATCATGGAGGAGTGGAAGAGGACTCCCATGGCAACCTGTGAAGCTCTGGGGAATTCCATGTCCAAGAGGGTTAAGGCAGTGCTGGAAAATAATGGTGGCCACACAAAATATTGACACTTTGGGCCCAATTTAGATATTTTCACTGTGGGGTATACTCTCTTTCGTTGCCAGAGGTTTAGACATTCTTGGCTGTGTGTTCAGTTATTTTGAGGGGACAGCAAATTTGTGAACAAATAGTGCAACGCTGAAATGAATAAGCTTAAAGTGACTAGTATAGTAACATAAGAGCAATAAATGCTATGTGAATATATCACAACTGGATACAATAATGTGAAAGTCCATATGTATATGGTGACCACACGATGTGGAAATGCTTCTTCCAAATGGGAGCATAGGATGTAGTATGACCAATTGCCTGAAGGCGTTAAGGTTACTTCACACAAAGAAAGGATAAAATACTCTTACCCTATGCTGTGGACTCATCTGTTTGTAAAACAGTGGGTCTGATGAGCTTGTGGTCTTTCAAAGACCTGAATCAGTGTAGCAGGGTCTCCCAAGTAAGCGATGCAGTCTCGGTAGCTCTTGTAAAGTGGATCTCGAAGTGGATCTCGAGGGCTGGAGCGATGAACCAGTGGACCTTCTGCTATAAACTGGATGTGGACCAATTTGTGTAAACTCCAAAAAATAAAACAAAGAAAAGAGTGCTCCAAATGGTGCAGGTCAAAAAAAAACACCAAAGGTTTATTAGGATATAACAGGAAGTCATGCAAAAAATGACATACATGAATAAAATAAATGCAGTATGGGGTGCTGTGAAGCGAAAAAACCGATGCGTTTCGGCTCGGGATAAATCTTCCCATAGGGGACACCCTGAAGGACTGAAAAGTCCCACGTGTAATACAAATTGTGTCACTCCCCGCGGCACGGTGACGTCACAGCTCTCCCCTGGATGGAAGGACATACGTCCATCCAATAACAGTCTGTGTTCTCGCATACGGAGTGTCATTTGACACTCACTGCAGCCAGACCAATCAACAGCGCGGCCTCAGCGAGTGACGTCACGACACCCATATGGATTGGTCAGCGTGCCTGCACCCAATCAACTCACTGCATTAGAGGTCAGGTGACCATAGCAATGGGTCACATGATCGGAACTCACTGCAAGGAGGTAAAGCCGTCCCCTCAGCAATAGTGATACAGCAAATTTACATTGTTATAAAAGCTGTACACTCACTACTTTACTTTGTAGCAAAGTGTAATTTCTTCAGTGTTGTCACATGAAAAGGTATAATAAAATATTTACAAAAATGTGAGAGGTGTACTCACTTTTGTGAGATACTGGCCCGGATTCAGAAAGGAGATATGATGGCGTATCTCCGGATACGCCGTCGTAACTCTGAGTTGTGTTGTCGTATCTATGCGACTGATTCATAGAATCAATTACACATAGATTTCCCTAAGATCCGACCGGCGTAAGTGTCTTACATCGTCGTATCTTAGGCTGCATATTTACGCTGGCCGCTAGGTGACACTTCCGTAGATTTACGAGATGAATATGCAAATTAGGTAGATACGCCGATTCAGAAACGTACGTCAGCCCGGCTAATTTTTTTACGTCGTTTACGTTAGGCTTTTTCCGGCGTAAAGTTGCCCCTGCTATATGGGGGGTATCCTATGTTAAGTATGGACGTCGTTCCCTCGTCGAGTTTTTAAAATTTTACGTCGTTTGCGTAAGTCCTTTGCTAATAGGGCTGTACGTAAGTTACGTTCACGTCTAAAGCAATGACGATTTGCGGCGTAATTTCGAGCATGCGCACCGGGATTCTTTCATGAACGGCGCATGCGCCATTCGTAAAAAACGTAAAATACGCGGGGTCACTATTCATTTACATAAAACACGCCCACATCATCCCCATTTGAATTAGGCGGGCTTACGCCGGATCACAGACGTTATGCCGCCGTAACTTAGGGTGCATGTTCTTTCTGCATACGGAACTTGCACCCTATTTTTCGGCGGCGTAACGTATCTGAGATACGTTATGCCCGCCAAAAGACACCAATGTATCTGAATCCGGGCCACTGTATATATTGTTTGGGTCAGGCTGGCCCAAATTAACTATTTATTTTACTAATACTGTAATGTGCCTGCTGTCCGCTGTCAGCACCAGGGGGGTCCAACCTGTGACCCACGGGCCGCATGTGGCCACGAGATGGCTATGAATGTGGCCTAACACAAATCATAAACATACTTGCTGGCCATACACATATAGATAATCTGCAGATTTTTTATGGTTAGATGGAAAAAGTGCAACAGATTTCTCCATGTGCGCTAAACTGTGTGGATGGAGGAATCTTCCACTGGGCCAGTATCTTGCTAGTTGGCCCGCTGGCTCTCAACCTAAACAATGCCTGCACCCAATCAGAATGTTCAGGTATTGTGAGAGCCAGCGGGGCCAACTAGCAAGATATGGAAGCTTGGGCCAGTGGGAGATTCTTCCATCCACACAGTTCAGCATAGATTGCGGAATCTGTTCCACTTTACCATCTGACCATAGAAAATCTGCAGATAATCTATAGGTGTATGGCCAGTCTTAAAAATGTTGAATTTTTCTTTGGAATTTTTGTAAAAATGCTTTTACACTTAGCAAACACATGTGGTCAAAGAAACATTTGATAGTGTCTCCTTAATTGACTTTTATAAGTTGTATCTTCCCAAAGATAAATAGCCCACTCTTCACAATCTCGCCTTATTTATGTCAACATTTTTGGTTAACACCTATATTTGTGCATAACTATTTCTAAAGATGAAGCACACGAAGGGCAAAATTAGAACCAAAATATCTGATAAGCCCCTTGAGAATTCATTGAGAATTGCTACTATAACCATCAAACTAGATATTGATGGGTTAGTTTATCAAAAGCAGTGTCAAATATCACACTCATTTTAGGTTGCCCTCTTTTTCTTGTATAATAAAAAATATAGAAAACTAAAATTCTATTTTATTACTCAGATAGGTATTATTTTATATATTAGCGATCGTTAACTTGGGATCTGCCTGACTTTTTCTGCTCATCCTTTTTGTTGGTGTATTTTATGTGTGACCCAAGACAATTCCTCCTCTTCCAATGTGTCCCAAGAAGGTCAAAAGGTTTGTTACCTGGTACACAATATATGTAGCATCAGCTACATATAATATGCAGTGCTGTGTTCTGGGAGTGGTACAGGGACTTCCCATCTCCTGTCCAAACAAAAATTGCTCAGCCATTAACAGGGAGCCTTTTATGTTATAACTCAGGAGTCTCTAAACTTTCTAAACAAAAGGGCCATTTTACTGTCCTTCAGACCTTAGGGGGCCCCACGGGAGTCAAAAATGTCCTTGGATTCAGTGGGAGTAAACAATGTCCTATCTTTGGGTTAAGTGGAATGAATAGTGCTCCACTGTTGGTGTCAGTGGGAGAACTTGTGCCCTTTCGTTGGTGCCAGTGGGAATAATAGTACACCATTGTTGGTGTCCATGGAAGGAATAGCACTCCATCATTGGTGTCAATGGAAGGAATTATGCCCCATCGTCGGTGTCAGCAGATGGAATAGTCCCCCCAAGGGCCAGATAAAGACAAGCAAAGAGCCGCATCTGGCCTCGGGCCACAGTTTGGAGATCACTGTTATAACTGAATACAAAGATTTATCTGATTGACTAAGGTGGAGAGGCAGGCGGATGACACCACAATCTCCACTGTAGCCAATCAGGGGAAGCCTTGTAGTCATTTATAAAATACAAACCTTTTATTCTGGTAGCAGAGGGGAAGTTCCCATATTGCTGCCAAAACACAGCTAATGTTACATACAACTTATACTGCGCTGACAGAAGGTGTATGTTTTAGTAAATAAAATAATTATTTTGGGCTAGTTTTGCAATTAAAAGTAATGCAATAGGGTATCCTGTCATAATCTTTAGGTTTTGTGCACATGGTGTTCCATTGTTTTGCTCATGGTTCTCATTACATTGGGACTGATTATGAGAGCACAGAAAAGGCAAAACCTCTCCGCTAAGACTTTGAAACTGTACCTGACAACTTCCTTCTTCTACTTAAAGTGTAGCTACAGTACACTTCAGCTCCAGCAATGCAATATCTGTGAGGTCCCGTACGGGGTCTACATCCATCTTGATTGGCTAGTTCGTTCATTTCTGCATTGAGGCACCAATGCCAACAATATAAGCTGAGATGTGCAGCCCAATGTACATTTTAAAGCAGGCTGCAAATAAGCAGGTATGTTTATTTTATTGCAGAAAAAAACAAATCATGCAATAAATAGCATCTCTAATAAATAAATAACCTATTTGCATTTTTTTTAACACTTTAGATCCAGTATAATTCTGTTGATCTGTGGTTTGTGAACCTCTTCTGCTGCTTCATGAATATTTTCCCACCAGTTATCATGGAATTGCTCTTAGAGGAGGAAGTAAAGCCTCGACTAAGTTGGCCAACCTCACAAAAAAATTCAGAAAAGGACAAGGCAAGTTATGTCAATAATAGTGATAGGCCAAACAGCTCTGTGTTCACTTCAGCAGGGTTCACCAAACTTCAAAGCAGTTCAAATGCCGAACCAAACCCCATTGGAATCAATGGGAGTCAAATATGTCAAATTAAAAATGCCTGTTTCAAAATATAGCACGGGGAAGTGGAACTTGTAACAGAGCAGTGATTTTTTTAGCATTGCAAATTCCAAAGGAAAACATTCTAAAATTGCCAGCAAATAACGTTGACAGGTGTCATTGTCAGCTTCTTAAAAAAAACTTATTTTTTTTTCTGTAGCGCACGCAGCAGCGAGAATGAGTGTGAGGTCCAACTAAAAATCCATACCAGACCCTTAATCCAAACATTATTTCATTACAATTGACAAGACCCATACCAGACCTTTAATCCAAGCATTCTTACATCACAATCCAATCGTTTTGTCGCAACTGATATCATCGGGGTGTCCTGACAACATAAATTGTGAGGAAATGCGTAGGACGGAGCCATTTCTCTTGACGTCACCATGCACTCTAAAACCAGGAAGTTGTTGATTTGATTACCGGGACCGGCCTTTATTTATTGATGAGCGCTTGTCATATGTTATCCCTTTGTGAGTACCTATTGATTTATTTTACTAAAATTTCAATAATGCAGTTTCCCACTATGTGGCTTTCCTGGCTTTTTTCTCCCTCATGATTCCACTATGTTTGTCTATGGATGTCATATGTGTGAGGTTGCAAAAGAATTCAGTGGAGCCTTCTAATCCTGAGCAGGAGACCAGTTTAACACACAAAAGCATGTGGCTCTTTCTTTTATAAAGAGTGCATTTGCTCTGGTAAGAGCTTTACTGCACCATAGGTGGCAGAATACATGAGGTGTTGGTGCTTTCAAATATTATCAACACTGAGTCTGTGGCATTCATCTTTCAGATTCAGTGTAATTTACACCATTTGGGACTGTTTATGTCACTTGCACATTTATTTGGAATTTCCTTTTTTTCACTTCATTTATCTACATGATAATTTAATTTACATGTTAATATTAGCGCTGCACTTTATGAAGTCATTGTAATTTCCCCTGTTGTATCCCCCTTCCTTTTTACATTGGTGGTTAGTGTAAATGCTCCCATTACACTGGTGGTCAGTGTAAATGCCCCCTAACAATGGTGGTCAGTGTAAATGCCCCTGTTACATTGGTGGTTAGTGTAAATACCCCTTACATTGGTGGTCAGTGTAAATGCCCCTGTTTCCCAGTTGGTCAGTGGAAATTTCCAATTTTACTGTTGGTCAAGGTAAAGATCACTGTTTTACCAATAGTCAGTGTAACTCCCCTGTTTCACTGGTATTCAGTGTACATTTCCTTATTACTTTGGTGATTGGTGTATATGCTTTCAATATATTAATGTTCAGTGGCAAAAGGGCCATTGGTGGTCGATGAACTGCTTCAAATCTTTAGTGGTTGGTGGGAGAAGAGCCTACTGCATTGGTGTCAGTGGAAAAGTGCCCCCATTTATTGATGGTCAGTGGTTGCTTACCTGAAACACCTCTGGAAATGCTGATTGCATTTGTTTACTGTCAGACAGCAAACAATGACCTAGAAGCCAGCCAGGGTAATTTCATTCACTATAAGAGCCCTGGCTGTCTTCTGACCACTAAGCTTCTGGAGCCCTTTAAAAACCAGGGGCGGCCCCTATCTTTAATGGACCACAGGATCCCAGAGGCTCTCGTGTACCTGTGTGAGCTGTACAGCGGATGTCCATCATCGTCAGTGACCTAATCATGGCATTTTAGAAGATGAAACTAAAATGCAATGTTGGCCCATTATCTGATAGCCCATTATTGCCGTAAGCTCCTGGTGGCCCCTGTTTAGAGTCCCTGCAGTCCTCTTATTAGGCAAGAATAGCATGCAGGAATTTCTAATGATCAAGCACACATATAATCATAGCGGAACTATACTGAACCTATGATTGCCCGAGTTAAAAATGCTGTGGCTGCTAAGCAAAGCATCACAGCTGAGGGTATGTATACATCCCTGTGTACACCCCGGTGTACAGGCTGTTGTATTAGAATTATGGGAAGTGGGAGTGATATAACCACGACTCAGCTGCCTTATTTTACTGCCTCCGGACTTAATATCATTATGAGATTACTGACACGGAACAAACATTGTGATTCTGTAATTTCCAGAAAATAATTAAACGAGGCAGTGCTTGTGAAATAATACAGTTAATACTTCCTTGGCCCTTTTCCTTTACCACAGTTCTTCTCTCTCTTGCAAAACTATTGCTATCTGAGGAATTGTATGCATCTAAGGCCTCGTACACACGACCGAGAATCTCGTCGTAAATGAAACATCGTTTTCCTCGACGAGGTTTTTGTCAGGCTTGTCGAGAATCTTGTCAAGCTTTCTTTGCATACACACTGTCAAGACAAAATCTCGTTGTTCTCAAACGCGGTGACGTACAACACATACGACGGCACTATAAAGGGGAAGTTCGATTCCACTGGTGCCACCCTTGGGGCTTCTTTTGCTAATCTCATGTTACTGCGTGTTAAGTAAAAGTTTGGTGAGAGACGATTCACGCTTTTCAGTCTGTTACAGCGTGACAAATGTGCTATCTCCATTACGGACGCTACTTTTACCGAAGGTGCGCTCCCGTCTCATACTTTATTCTGAGCATGCGCGGGTTTCTAAGCATACACACAAACGTGTTTCTTGTCGCAAACCAGCCCGACGAGAAAAATGACGAGGAAATTGAGACTCCCGACGAGAAAAAAGAGAACACTTTTTTTTTTCTCGTCGAGATCCACAACAGTTTTCTCGACGAATAACACACACGACCCTTTTTTCTCGGCAAAAAAGCTCTTGCAGCATTTTTCTTGATGGATTTTGTCGAGGAAAAAAGTTGTGTGTACGAGGCATAACACTTATTTGACACAGTGGTTGTCAGTGGAGGGAACCAAATCACTTGGTGGTAGACAAGTCATCAGAAGCACATGGTCTTGGCAATGGAGAAGTCTGAGACCGGTGTTAAAGCAGTGTTCCACCTGCAATGTTTTTTTTTAAAGTCAGCAGCTACAAACTCTGTAGCTGCTGACTTTTAATAAGGACATTTACCTGTACAGGGAGCCCACGAGGCCCCCCCCCCCCAGGCCGATACGTCCATTAGATCAGGTGCAGGCGCCGCCATTCTAACTAAGGGAAATCTGCAGTGGAGCCATTTCTTACTGCACATGCGTGAGTCGCATGGTGCTTTGTGAATGGCAAGCTGCCTTCTGGGACACACACAGGTCCCAGAAGACAGCGGGGGGGGCTCGTCCACACAAAAAGGACATGACGTTCTGCGCCACAGACCGGATGGATCAGAAGTACATTATGTACATCATAAAAATGCACGATAGAAGAAACAAAAATATTTTAATATCCAAAAACAAGGGGTGGAGAGGTGATCTTTCGTTTAAGACCACCTCTCAAAAGTGGGTGGAACTCCGCTTTAAAAGCAGTGGTAAGCTTTACCTGTGTACGTTTACAGGCATTGCTTTGTTTATTTATGTATTTTTTTTATTTTTTGTGCATTTTCATAAGCAACAGAGTTATTTTAGCAATGTATTTGAACATCCAAAATTTCAATTTGTCTACTCACCAGAAAATACCTGGAACTAGCACACAAAACACTTTTATTCAGAAGTAGGAGAGGTACATAAGACATTGGGGCTAGATGAAGTCGGAAAGATTTGCTTTGGTCAGCATAGTTGTTTCTTAACAATTTAAACAAAGTCCTTCTATATTTTTTCAAAAATTGCGTTCCAAAAGACTATGACAATGATTCATTGGTTAATAAGACTCTAAGATGACCGATACATATTGTTCTGCTTCGCAGAAGCCTCTCCCCACAAAATCCAGGAGTTAAAGTCAGACTGTGAGTGATGGTGAATTGTTAATTGCATTTTTACATTTGCACAGCCTCTTTCTTTCCAGTTGCCCAGCTTCAGGTAGTTTATTTAAAGTTTTATTTCTGACAAGAGCCTGACTTTAGTTACTTTTCACGTAGAAATGAATGGCATTGGCTGCAACAATATCAATATTTCATTGGATCTTTGTTCAGCCCTGTTTTAGCTTTTCTTAATGGTGCACTTTACCAGCCAGTTTTGTCATACATCATTAAACAGAAGCTATAGTACTCCTGCCCTGTTCCTGATTTACTGTAGACAGTAATGTTTAAGATCGCATTAAACACCACACATACTTTCAGCTATTTGAGCAACATCATAGTAATGAACAGTCAATAGTCATTCTAAATTAGTACCCTTTGGAGCTTTTATTACTGAATCAAATAAGTATCTTTTGTACTTTCAGTGGCCGAGGCCCTAATGTCATATAATGAATTTAGAATCTAATCTAAACTTCAAAAGGTTTTTTTTTTTATCCATTGACTCCTAAGACGAACTGTGTAAAATGTAAAATACTTCTGAAAAATCTGAATATTTAGAGTCTATCATTTAATAAGAGCCGAAAATGAATCTTTGCTAAGGCCCCAAGCTTTGAAAGATTTACTTGGAAACAATAGATATGAAGTGTCACAGTGACACCGAACTGACGCCCCATTAATGTATCTCTCAGTTTGAATATTGTATAGGCTCAAGAGTCTCCTAGAAAGTCTTCTAAAACCACATATTAAATAAATGGGTAGCTATGAGGAATCTGCAGATAGCTTGGAGACATTGCAATGGTAAAAAGAAAATCGATTTTATAAATCAAGTTTTACACAAGCTGAATATTTAAAAGTAGAAGTAAAACATTAATGTTCCTATACAAAAAAAAACAAGCACTATTAGGCTATACAAGCTACTTAGACTGCTTTTACACTGAAAGCGCCGGCCGTTAGCACTAAAGCGCCGCTTTTTCGGCTGCTAACGGACCTCTTTTAATCCTGAAAAAAGGGTTAAAAACTCCAGTTTGCAGTGCTTTTAAAGTGCTTTTCAGGTGCTTTGAAAGCACTGCCCATTCATTCCAATGGACAAGGCGTTCTGGGAGCTAAATACAGCGCTCCCAACCTGCCCCAAATAATGCTGCTTGCAGGACTTTTCAGAAATTCCCGCAAGCGCACGGGCCAAGTGTGAAAAGTCACACTGGAATGAATGGGAGGCAGTGTGAAAGGGGTCTAAGAGTGACCCCTTAATAAGAAATTGCTTAGGTGGCTAAGGACATTGCTTGATGGCATAAATATAAAGAGGGATGCTGCCTCCAGACCAGGGGTCAGCAACCTTTTTCCACATAAGGGCCAGATTCAATGTATGTGACTGCATAGAGAGCCGCATTCGCCTGCTAATAAATTAAGATAATATTAATCCTAACATAGTAATAATAACAGTACAGGTTTACCTCACTTTAAGATGCCTCACTATTACAAAGCCAGTTCACCCTGAGGGAGAATGTGGCTGGGTATTCAGATTTTTATGCCCTCTCCCCCATCCTGGCACCCAAGGGTGGCTGATGCCAGCCCTGCCAGACAGCATGGTCTGGAGATGGGGTTCATGTCCCTATGGAAAATGGGGTTCCTGCCCTTAGAGGAGATAGGGTCCCCATCCCTAGGGGAGATGGGGGCCCCATCCCTAGGGGAGATTGGGGCCCCATGCCCAGAGGTGATGGGGTCCCTGTCCCCAAGTGAGAAGGGGTCACTGCCCCTAGGGGTGATGGGGTCCCTGTCCCCAGGTGAGAAGAGGTCCCTGTCCCCATGGGTGATGGGGCCCCTGTCCCCAAGGTGTACAGCAGAGCAGAGATAGGCATCACATGTCTGGAAGTTAACTTTTCATATTAACAGGCTGCTGATTGGTTGCTAGGATCGCCCTGCAACTAATCACCTGCTGTTTAATGTAAAAAGTTAACCCATCCCCCATCCAGCCCTGTAATACCGGTCACTCGCCGCTGTCCAATAAAGAGGAAAATTATTTAATCATGGGCACTGACGGGCCAGCCATTTAGCAGTGGGGGGCCGGGCCGCGGGTTGCTGACCCCTGCTCTAGACCTTATCCATTTCCTTCTAGTTGGTGTTCTTTTTTTCCCACAAATAGAGCTTTCTTTTGGTGGTATTTGATCACCTCTGCGGTTTTTATTTTTTACTTTTTGCTATAATAAATATCCTCAAAAAATATAAAAAAAATATTTTTTTCTTCAGTTTAGGCCGATATGTATTCTTCTACCTATTTTTGGTAAAAAAATCGCAATAAGCGTTTATCTATTGGTTTGCACAAAATTTATAGCGTTTACAAAATAGTGGATAGTTTTATGGCATTTTTATTAGTATTTTTTTTTTACTACTAATGGCGGCGATTGGCGATTTTTTTCGTGACTGTGACATTATGGCGGATACATCGGACACTTTTGACAAATTTTTGGGACCATTGTCAAATTTAACAGCGAAAAGTGCTATAAAAATGCACTGATAACTGTAAAAATTACAATGGCAGTGAAGGGGTTAACCACTAGGTGGCGCTAAGGGGTTAAGTGTGCCCTAAGGGAGTGATCCTTACTGTAGGGGGGTGTGGCGTGATGTCACTGATCGTCGTTCCCAATATCAGGGAACAGACGATCAGTGTCACTACCACGGTGAAGAACGGGAAAGGTGTGTTTACACACACCTCTCCCCGTTCTTCAGCTCCTGTGACTGATCACGGGACACCGGCGGCGATCGGGTCCCGCGGGCGTGGTCACGGAGCTTCGGATCGGGTCGCGCGCGCGACCCGCGGCTGGGCTCTTAAAGGCAATGCACAGGTACGTGCCTGTGCCCAGCCGTGCCATTCTGCCAAAGTAAATGTGCAGGAGGCGGTCCTTAAGTGGTTAAAGCTGAACGCAAGGCACTAGGACCTCATACATAGCTTGTGGCACTGTTTCAAGCAGGAATAAACTCATGCCTTAGATCCTCAGCGTTCACTAGGTGCTAGCATCCCAACCTATAACTAAGCCCTGACGAAACACATCTGAGGGCGTGGCTTAATGGAGACCAGGCTGAGGCTCTCTTTCACTTTTGGGTTACATGGGCTGATTGGATTAAGTGGTGATCCCCACACAGATACATTTATTGCTCAAGCCACTAGAAGTTCTTTGGTCACAGCCTGTGCTTTAATTTTATACCATCAGCAATGTAATAGCAATACAAACAACAGATATTTTTGACAATCCAAGATTGCTTGAAAAATCTTTCATGTTGTGATTGCTGCCTGTCTGCTATATGTCACAGGGCATAGTGAATATGTGTCACAGAATTTAAGGAAGTAAATGTGTAGTGATCTTCACAAAGTAAGGCCGGCCCCGCCCCCTTTACGATTTGGGTATTTTCATTAAAATGATAATGAAAATACCCAAAATTCGGACGAAAACGAATCCACGTGTCTATTAATAGGTAGGTGGCTAGAAATAATTGAAATATAATGTAAAAATAAATATGATTTTACACTTTGGCCATGGATTCACCCTAATATATGTATTTTTTATGCACACGGTGTATTTTCTACCTTCCTTATGTAATTTTTAATTACAGAGCAAACCAATTCTCATTGAGCAGCTGGCCAGATCACATTTACCATTCTCAGTGGTTCAGATAAACAGACATGTGGACATTCCAACAAATCGGAAGCTCAACATTCACCAGTACGGCGCTAGACTGGACAACCTGTTTGTACATCTTCAAAAACAACATAGATTTGGATGTCTTTTCTTCATATACTTCACCTTTATTTCTTTCCTCTACATATTTTACCAATAAACAGTGAAACAAGAGACCCAACTTGTGATGCACAATATGTGTTTTCCATTTTGTTTATCATAGCCTTTGGGTTGTTTTCATTGTATAATATGCTGTCACTTTTTGCATATTCTGATTTAGTTGCTTTTACTCCTCTGCATCATACTGAGCTGGTGTTATTCATGATCAACTCCGGAAGCTATAAAAGGAAGAGTGTGTTGTAAAATTAACATAACTGACACCATTATGCAACTTTATATATTTTTTCTTTTTGTTTTAAGTTTTATGACCAAGCAAAGGTGACCTAATTACATAACTTGACTTTAGTCCGACCTTGATGAGAATCAGTATTAGGCTTAGAAAATAATTTGTTGCATCATTTTTTTTTTTTTTATATATATAAATGTATTGCTCTATTTTGTATGAAATCCATATCCATTACAGCCATTGACTCTTGAATGGACAAGCCCCACTGTATGACATTTAACTCAAAGCCGAAACAAAGCAGGTTAGTTAAATGTTACTGAAGTCAGTGGGATTTCTCTAGAGCATTAATTAATCTGGTGTATTATTAATATTACCGCTGCTAATTACCGTGCAATAAAAACTATAATAATTACCATCACATCTTAACTATTTTAAAGCTGCTTAGTTTAGTACATCTATAGCCCTTTGTACACATATTTGTACAAAATGTTGTCTGTAATTTTAAAGATTCCAGCCTCAGGGAGGTTTCATTTTTCTATTGAAGTCCCCTTGATTTACAGTATGCAATATGTTACAGCTTCCTTATTTGCTCTTTTGGGACGGTTCCTGACAGTAAATCTCTATTAAAATATTCTTCCATATGGTTGCATGAAAATTTTATTGCACTGTGCCTAGGGCTGAAGGTCACAGATGAGTAGCTGCAGTTAAGTATTGCAGTCTATGAACTTGGAGGTACATCTGCTGTGGGAGATGAAGAAAAATTTAAATTTCACTGTCAATATCAGTACTTAGGAACATGCTACTTTTGTTTGCTGCAAAAATCTGATATTGAGGCTTATGGGGTTATTATTTGTAAGATTTATCATAGAGTGTCTGAAGCTGCAGATTTTTAGCTCTGGTTACTTTGACCATAAAATATGATTGAATCCTTAGGTCACTTGAGAGCCTCCCCTGATGTATTTTTCATTTATGAAACATGAAAAATTTATATTCTCCCATACAGTTGTACAGCCGCTAAGTTATATGATTTCTGACATGTTCCTTTTTGTTCTTCAAAGTGTTTTCTGGACATTACATCAGACACTTGTAAGTGATACACGCTCCGAAAGGCCTGCAACGGCATAGAAGAGCGTTTTATATAAATGATTAACTTTTCTGAACCACAGGGGCCTTGGAGAACACTACATCCAAAGTTGGCTTATCCTGCTATTAATGGCCGTAGCAAATGTTATCCAAATATTTTGAAACAGGATTTCAGTTCCTATGTAAACTGTTAAGCTGGTGTCTGAATGGTTAATGAAGTTAAATAATGTATAATAGGTTCATTTCAGCAGTTATATAGGAATACTTCCTCTCCTTGTCTAGTCTCCGTTCCGCTGGATTACGATCATCACCGGCTAAAATAAGCCCGTTTTGGTCCACTTTTGAGCAAAGCCGCAAATGGATTTTGCATCAGTTTCAGACAGAAAGACCGCAAGTAAAAGCCTCATAATATTTCTATTGAAGCATTTCCATGGTAGAAAGAAAAAACAAACTTAAAGAACAGGCATATCTCTTTACTCGTATTTGGTTTGCTGTTCACTGTATAGTTCCACAGCCTACCAAAACCTCAAACGGCTGTTTAAGATGGAGCAAGAAAGGAAACAGAATTCCCCAGGGAGACATTATGGATATCACAGAAAACAGAAAATTAAAGATGTAATACAAATAAAATAATATAAAATCATGCAAAAATTATATTTTAAACACAAAAACAGAAACAGACAAGGGGAATAAAATAACCAAAACATCATAGACAAAACCTTTTCCATCATTTCTGTAATGAGTTTGGAGCATTGCAAACCAAAATAACCACATAATTACTAATCTGTAAAAAGTTAAAAATAAATAGATAAACCCACTGAATGTAGCATGTATTACTGCAGTCAAACCACAGTCATCTGATAGTTGTGCTCTTATCAACTGTCAGTTTACAGCTACTGGAAGATGTAGAGATGCAAGGAAACTAATATTAAAAAAAACACACTCCCAATGAATTTTGGAAATTGAGCCTAGGTTCACACTGCTGCGAATTCAAAATTTTTTGCCGCGATTTCGGCCGCAATTTAATGTAAATCGCGGCCAGAAATCGCAAAAAGTAGTACAGGAACTACTTTTTGAAATCGCAGATGTGGCGTCGCACTGATTAGGACAGTGCCATTGCCGACAATTGCCGCCGATTTGAGATGCGATTTGACATGTCAAATCGCATCTCAAATCGTTCCAAATCGTACCCAGTGTGAACCAGGGCTGAAAGTAAACTTTTCAGTAACTTTACAAGCTCGGTTGAATATATTCCTGAGATGTCACCATAAACAGCAGCAGTATCATTTCCAGACCGCCCACTGTATATATACGTCGGCACTTTATAGATGGATATCTTGGTTATGGCAGCAGCAGCTGCCAAAACCAAGGTATCCATTTTTTCAGCAGGAGTTCCGGTTTACGATAATGGTGGTCTCTGTGGCGGATTCGCCATGAGATCACCGTTATGAGCAACGGGAAATGGGCCCCCTTCCCGCAGCTCTCCCGCGCCGTCTGTCTCTTACCAGAGCCATCGGTAGCGCCATAGGCGATTGGGTCCTTCTCCTTCCTGGGTATGGATACGAATTAGGGCAAGATGGCCCCCACTCGTCTCTATACCATAGCAGGACGGAAGCGACGTCAAACCGTCACTTCTGCCCATAGCTCTTAAAGGGCAATTATTATTATTTTTTTTTTCAAATGACAAAATTGTATTTAATATTTTTTATTGCATGTAAATCCAAATATGAGATCTGAGGTCTTTTTGACCCCAAATCTCATATTTAAGAGGACCTGTCATGTTTTATTTTTCTATTACAAGGGATGTTTACATTCCTTGTAATAGGAATAAAAGGTACCCACATTTAAAAAAAAAAACAGTTTTAAAATCAATAAAATAAAATAAATATATATATTTTTTTAAAGCGCCCCGTCCCAACGAGTTTGCATGCAGAAGCAAACGCATACGTGAGTAGCGCCTGCATATGAAAATGGTGTTTAAACCACACATGTGAGGTATTGCCCAAATTGCTAGAGTGAGAGCAATAATTCTAGCCCTAGACCTCCTCTGTAACTCAAAACATGCAACCTGTAGAATTTTTTAAATGTCGCCTATGAAGATTTTTAAGGGTAAAAGTTTGACGCCATTCCACGGGCGGGCGCAATTTTGAAGCATGACATGTTGGGTATCAATTTACTTGGTGTAACATTATCTTTCACAATATAAAAAAAATGGGCTAACTTTTGTTGTCTTATTTATTAAATTCAAAGAAGTGTATTTTTTCCAAAATAAAGTGCGCTTGTAAGACCGCTGTGCAAATACGGTGTGACAAAAAGTATTGCAATGACCGCCATTTTATTCTCTAGGGTGTTAGAAAAAAATGTATAATGTTTGGGGCTTCTAAGTAATTTTCTGGCAACATTTTTTTTTTAAACACTGAGTCTAAAAAAACAGGCTAGGTCTTTAAGAGCCTGTTCACACTGGGGCGACTTGTCAGGCGGCTCAGCTGCTTGACGAGTCGCGTCCCATTCAATGCAATGAAACCGTTCTAATAGTAGCGTCGCAAGTTGCTCTGACTTAGAAAAAGGTTCCTGTACGACTTCGGGGGCGGCTCGGGGCGACCTGCATTGACTTCTATACAGAAGTCGTTTTGCGGGTCGCCTCTGAAGTCGTCTTCAGGACGACTTGCAGAGTCGCCCCCGAAGTCGTGCCGCGAAAGTGTGAACCGGCTCTTAGTGGTTAAAAACAAAAGCTGTACCCTTTATTATTAGCAATCATTGAGCTCCTTTTAATTGACTTTGCCTATGCTGAGATGGTGTCATTTTCTCTTCTCCCCACTGATCTCTAAAGCTTCCCCAAAATGCATTAATAATTTTTTTCTTGTTCAGCCAGCGGGCCAAAAAAAAATAACTGATTCCTCCAGCCACACAAGAGAGGCAGATAGAGGAATCCTCACCATTGTGGCATTGTATTCTGAGGCCCCGTACACACGAGAGGATATCCGCTGGAAACGGTCTGCCGGACCGTTTTCAGCGGATAAATCCTCTGGCGGATTTGAATCTGATGGCTGTACTCACCATCAGATCGAAATCCGCGCGGAATACATCCGCGGTGACGTGTCGCGCCGTCGCCACGACGATGACGCGGTGACGTGTGCGACGCTGGAAGGTAAATACTTCCACGCATGCGTCGAATCATTACGACGCATGCGAGGGAGGGGAGCAGACGGACTGATCCGGTGAGTCTGTACAGACGACCGGATCAGTCCGCTGGACTGGATCCCAGCGGATAGATTTTGTAGCATGCTACAAAATTTTTATCCGCTGGGAATCCGTCGGCTGGATTTTTATCCGCCGGGAAATGTCGGCTCGGATGTACAGACGACCGGATCTATCTGCTGGAACTGATCCGCGGATCAATCCCAGCGGATAGATCCGGTCGTCTGTACGAGGCCTAACAGTGGGATTTCTCTGCTGTCAGAATACACTGAGCAGCTGCTGCAGCTGATTGACAACATTTTCCATCAATTCCATTTGACATACAGTACAGTAATCAATAGATCAACTTCTGTTGAGCGGGAATAGCCATAGATAGATCGAAATTGATCAGCTGGTCCCTGCTCAGCCGTCTGAATTTTGATACATCTATGGTGACTGTAGGCTGTACATTGTAACTTTCTAGAAGGTAAGAGATGGGACCATCCATCTGAAAAGAAAAGCAGATGAAGGCATTGTCAAGGGGAGTACTCTCTGATTTCTATACATCATATTAAATATATGAAAGTGTTAAGCCCCATACACACCATCAGATTATCTGCAGATTTTTTTCTTCAGATTTACCAAAACCATGTAGTACAAGGGCCTGCCTGATTGCATACAAATTGAAACTCTTAAGGTTTGACCTCCTATTACATGGTTTTGGTAAATCTGAAGACAAAAATCTGCAGATAATCTGATGGTGTGTATGGGGCTTTAGTCATACATATTACATTGTATGAATGCACTGGACATAAAGTTTCACAGTTGAAACATATTGAGTATATGTGAATTGGTATACCTTCCAAAAGATTTGGATTTCTGTTCTGTGCTGGGGTGTGTTACGTTGCCTAGGTGTCTTATTGTAGGAATTCACTGTACCGCACTGTGGGGTTAATTTACTAAAACTGGTGAGTGCAAAATCTGGTGCAGCTGTACATGATAGCCCATCAGCTTCTAACTTCAGCTTATTCAATTAACCACTTGCCGACCGCCCGCCGTCCTTATAATAATTCGAGATTTTCCTAGCTTGTGACGGAAAATATTGATTATATGAAGACAGGAGGCGAGTATCTTATGCATTATCTTTCTTTAATAATGCCTATAGCAGAAATACAGTAAACATTTATTGTAACTTAAAAGAAAAAATTCAAAGAACTACCCTTCCCAGCAGTCCCTGGGCCAGCGTAGCCCCTCCCAGACCGTAATCTATATAAGGGACTGTCTGAGGTAACCTATTCCTCTTTCTTCATGCAAATTAGTGTAAACAGGAACCGAAAGTCCAATTAGACATCTCCGCGGCTGCCGGGAACCTTCCGACCGGAACACAACATCTGAATCTGGAGGAAACGAAAGGACAAGGCCAACACGGACCAACTTCATCCGGACCAACTTCATCCCAACGGGGACTATAGGAAAACCAAAACCATTCAGAGCCGACCGGTCAGTCGTCTTCAGGAACATGGACCAACGGATTCAGTCAACGGCATCCCGACTCCGGATCTGGAACGTAGTAGGAGCCTCCATCTGCGGTGAACTAAACCCATGGATCGAAACGGAACAGCAATCCCGACGGGGTTAGTGAAAACGAACTCCCGGGGCGTACCAGCCTCCGACTTGCAGGGTGTGTGGTTCAACAGTCTAGAACGAGAGAGAGACAACCTCGTGACAGGGTTGGGTCGGGAGGGAAGATACTCGCCTCCTGTCTTCATATAATCAATATTTTCCGTCACAAGCTAGGAAAATCTCGAATTATACCTCAGACAGGAGGCTCATATCTTATGCAAGTTCAAAGCTATAACAATGCATATATAGATGATAACAAATGAAACGACTACAAAATTGATATAGATATGTGTTCCTCCGATCCAAGCAGAATTGGCGGAAAGCAATCTTGGTTACCAGTCCGCCGCTAGCCGTAAATCCTATAGGGAGCCGCCCGGGGTGATGACCTAGGAGCCACCGCTCCACTGGAGGGGTGGGCGCCCACGGGGTTACGTAAGACCCTGCCATTTCCATGATTGATCGTACCCCTCTGGCTAGCGTAGCTGAGGAAACCGGAAACTGAGGTTTAGCGTAGGAATGAGGAGTAGGAAGAGATGCGAAGATCGCAGTGGGACCGTGAAGGACTAAGAAATCCGTAGATAACGGAGTACGATGTGCGGGGAAGAACGGGTAGAAAAAAAAAACGATGAAGTCCCGCCGCTGTCCTACGCATGACGGAAAAACCCTGACTCTCCGAGGCGGGATCCGACGCCTGGAATGGCCAACGTCGTGACACCCGATATGCGTCTGACGGAATCAGACACGAGGGGGCAGAAGCTCAAACGACAATAACCTCCGACAGAGTGAGATTGTCCCCCCAGTCCTGGCGCGTGGTCAGGACCACTGATCGCCTCCCAAGAGCGTTGATACCCTGGGTGTGATGGGCGTTAAAACTTAACGCTTACTAAGTCGGTACACCATGGGTGTTATCCCACCGGTAGTAAGTCTACAAGGGAGCGGTAGTCCGAGTTCGCAGCGCGGAAGGCGCAGGGGAGCTATAGGACCTCCCGGACTCAAACGAGTCCACCAGGTAGTTGGTCATCTCAGACGAACGCCTTCATGAGGTTAACTTGTCGTTGATCACCAACACGATACTGCACGATACTGACCTCGTGCAGATGGCGGCCAAGTGGTCATGGGTAGCCGAAGGATCACTAGGTTGGTGTCCACCAAGAACCCTAAAACTCTACCTCCTGAGATGGGGAGAGGATAGATTCCCCGTGATCTATGGGGAACTGTCCCGGAGGCGTGTTCGTTCGCCAGGCGAGGGGTACGAGCCATTAAGAGTAGGTCGTCCAAGTAGATAATCAACCTCACCCTTTGTGTCGCAGAATGTCGTCACTGTATACAGTAATTGCGAGAGATTTCTCAAGTTACTACCGGGCGATAACCGCCCTCCTTTCCTGACCAGGAAGACGTTGTTGGGGAAACCCGGGGAGAGCAGGTCCGTCTCCACTATCGTTTGGGTGAACCAGAGGCCCTGCAATTCGTTGTCTATTAGGGCGGTGTTCAGGTCTGAAGACCGAGGAAAGAGGGACTAGGTCCATCTCCGGTCCTGTAATCCTGATAGACCGGCACTGTACCGTGTTAGACTTTGATGACGTTTGGGCTCATCCGGGATGGAATAGAGCCCTGCCGTCTTGGAATATCGTAATTAGCGTGATCCCGACTAGCCTGCCCTCGGTGGTCGGACCGGGGTCTGATTCGGCTAGGTGAGACAGCTGGGGAACGAGCCACGTTAAGATTCGAGCGGCGGTGTCCAGTCGGACCCGTAGTGTCCACGCATCCCAGGAGGCGACCGCCCGTTGGGCCCAGCCCTGATTTGGGACAGGTCAGTCGGCTGTTCAGCGGCGTGGCCTGCTCACTAAGGTGTGGGATGATGGTGATAGGTCCCAAAGATCCAAGGCCCTGGTCTGTATGATCCGAAGGACCTCTCTATTCCCAGCTTGGGGGATTTCCCGTGTATGGTGGGATACCCCCAGGGTATGGGGTTCACCTCGGGAGTGTGCACAGCCATAAATGGTAAAGGAAGCGGGTTACACCCTGAAAATGATTCGGTGAGTTTTTCGACCGATCTCCGGGTCCATTATGTGATATATTGGATCACCTCGGGCGGAGGTGCCCAGTCATCGGAGTGTGGATGGCATATCGCCCCCGGATCTATAATGGCTCTCTACGAGAATCCATAGAGTGTCACCCTGGGAACAGGGTTGGCGTCGTCATAGAGCGCCATGTGCCCACTGCCCTAACACTCATCATCATTCTTATCATCTACAACCTCAGACTCAAGGTGTTAGCCGCCTCAGACTCCGCGGACAACTCTGGAAGAGTCCACGAATGGGTCTGGCTTAGTCCGTCTAACGGATCGCTGCCTCTGCATGTGCATCTCCCCGAGGCTCGGGGGTCGGTCGGAGTCTGGGAGGGCAGTGGGTCGGCAGTCCGGGTAGGGTACTGCCTGGGACATATTATTTACTTCCCCTGTCGGGGAGTCAAGGGCCACAGAAACGTGGCAGCGTTTTGGAACGCCCAGCCCTTCTCAGGGGCGGTAGACCGTTGCCGGATGGTCCGGGCATATGGTGTGCAGGCGGGGGTAACCGACGCCATGGTCGTAAAGATTGGTCTACCGATCAGTTTTGGCAACTGTGTAACACTGTTGAGATTTGGCCTCCTAGGACTGTGTCCACCCTATCCGGGGTACCGGCATGAACAATGCCATGATATTCATTAAATTGTAGAATCTTTGTACAATTCAATACAATTTTTTATACATATTTGTATAATTTATTTATATAATGAATATATAATTTGTATAATCCATCTATAATTTATTATTTGTAAAATTGAATAATGGCTTTAGTTATATATTATAAGTAATAATATATATTAATAATAATATCATTAATAATAAATGTATTTATTCATTCAATCCTTAGATAGTTATTTAATTAATACATTATTTATTAGGAGTATGTTGTAGGGAATAAATTCCCCGGAGATAAACATGCTATAATTTCTTTATTTAATTTATTGATTTATTGATCTATCTACATATTGATTATGTATTTATTAGGATAAATAAGGTATATGTTCTAGGGAATAAATTCCCCAGAAATATAATTTGAGTATATATTGAATTATTTATTGTAGATTCGGTTATTTAAATTATTTAATTTAATTTATTTATTTATTAGATATTGATTCATTGGAATGAAATATATATATATATATATATATATATATATATATATATATATATATATATATATATCTGAAAAGATGTACTGCCATCTAGTGGTTGAAAGCATGGTGAAACAGCAGCAGGTTCCTGGCTACGACACCGCTGGGAAGGACATCCTGCGGTGTGAGGGGAGCCTGACGAGATTCTAACTCCAGAGGCGAAGTCTCGCGAGACTACGGCCTCTGGAGTTCTTATTGGCCCGAGGTTGTGAGGGACGGAACGGTCGATGAGAACCGTTCTCCCCCGTCTCGCTCTCGATACCGAGAGAGGTACCGAAAGAGAGGAGAGGAGGAGAGGAGCGGCCGCGGCGGAGACCCCGCCCCCCACCTGAGCGCGCGAAGGGGAGCGTGGGGAGGGGAGGGGGGGGGGGAACAGTTGCCCAGGCATAGCGCCCGCCGAGGGAGCGAATGAAAAACAGCGCGGATCCCGCACGGACGCCGCAGTGCTCCGGCGTCAAAGAAAGGGAAAAAACCCGAGCAAAGAATTGGAAACAAACAAACGTGGCCTCTCAAACATATCTGCCTGACACCGCTCCGGTGTCAGGCAGACAGAAATAAAGCGCAGAAACGGGGGATAGCAGGGAGAACCCCCAGTATTCCACATCTTCCAAAACTACAGAACAATCAATTCCGACAAAATACCTGACACCGGGGCATTCGGTATCAGGGAGGAATTCCATGGAAACTCCCCATGTTCCACAATACCTCAAACATATCAGTCAAGACTGAACAAAATCACCCGACACCGGGGCACTCGGTATCAGAGACCATATATACAATCAAACAATAAAGGTACATGAAACACCTATCTTGTAAATAATAAAGATACAAGAAGTACCTATCCTGTAAATAATAAAGGTACATGAAATACCTATCTTGTAAATAATAAAGGTACATGAAATACTTATCTTGTGTGCTCTGCCATGAGCAGAAAGAAAGAGGAATAGGTTACCTCAGACAGTCCCTTATATAGATTACGGTCTGGGAGGGGCTACGCTGGCCCAGGGACTGCTGGGAAGGGTAGTTCTTTGAATTTTTTCTTTTAAGTTACAATAAATGTTTACTGTATTTCTGCTATGGGCATTATTAAAGAAAGATAATGCATAAGATATGAGCCTCCTGTCTGAGGTATAATTGTTGTTATGGCAGTAGCTAGCTGCCATAACCCCGGGATCCTCTTCTTCAGTGGGTGGTCTGCTTTCAGATAAATGTGTCAAAACGTCATATCCGCCCATAGATCTTAAAGGGACTTTTTTTATTTATTGCAATTTAGTGTAAATATGAGATCTGAGGTCTTTTTAACCCCAGATCTCATATTTAAGAGGTCCTGTCATGCTAGACCTTCTCTGTAACTTAAAACATGCAATTATTGGTTTCTATGCAGAACTGCGCCAGATTTTTGATTCTCCAGTTTTAGTAAATCAACACCTGTTACCCCAACAAAACAGCCTGAATGGGCCCCTAGGCTGGGTTCACACTGTTATGCTGCGATAACTATCCTGCATTATGGTTGGCTATGTTATAAAAAAAATGCAAACAACAGAATACGGCGCTCAATAACCCAAAGAGTCAGTATATCAACAGGTGATAATAATCTGCTTGGGTGGTGACAACCAATCAGTTGTGAAATTCACTGGCATAAATATTGATATAGAGAATACACACCAAATTAAAGTGCTCAACAAAACACAGTAAAATTATGTGAAATTAACTGTGACATCTGTGATAATAAAAGTCCATAAATATGATCCTTATTCAAATGAATGAAAAAAAAGAAAATTCATACAAAAAGTTCATAAAAAACAAATATGTGGATAAAGGTGAATAGAGGTCCTCCACCGGAAAGAACACCCAAATATTGAACTGTAGTCTCCTTACCAAAACGATTGACCGTATTACAAAGGTCGTATGAGGCTCAGGGATATTTATAGTCCTCCCAATGGGACTATCTCTGGATGTAGAAAGTGTGAGAAAACAATTCCCAATCGTAAGAACTCCTCTCCAGGGAAGACTTCAATTGGACAGTGACCATTTAGGCTCCCATGAAATGAAAGAACAGGGGGACCACATAGTGTGAAACCGTTTGATACTGGGTTGAATATAAAAAGGTGGTAATGCACTTACAATTAAGTTGATCTGTCAGCGCATAAAAGTACATATAAGGGAAAACCGGCGTCTTCTCCACGCTTCCCTCGTCTGCTTGTCTCGTGGTTTGCGTGTCTCCGTACGGTGCGTGATGACGTCACTCAGCTAGGCCACAAAAAAAATGCATTCACTTTTTTAAAGCATTATAGTGCATTTGGCAGCTCATTCAAATTAACACATCTGCAGACATGTGAAGCTAGCCTTAGTGCTTAGTGCAGATGTTACACAAATCTGATACGAAGGTACATGTCTATATTTTATTTTAATTGTATGGATGTTTTTATTTGTAGTGTTGTTTTAATTTGTTTTATTTGGTGCTAATGGCTGCTATTGTCGATTCTGTTGTGTTTTGTATCTTGTTCTGTTCATTGTTGTGATCTTGTGTTGTCTTTGTTAGGTGTGTCCGTGTCGCAACAATTCCCCAATTTCCCTTTGGCATTAAGGCTCCATGCACACTCAGGCCTCGTACACACGGCCGAGGAACTCGACGTGCCAAACACGTCGAGTTCCTCGGCCAGTTCAGCCCTGAAGCCGCCGAGGACCTCGGCGGGCCGAGAGCTCCCATAGAACAACGAGGAAATAGAGAACATGTTCTCTATTTCCTCGCCGAGGTCCTCGTCGGCTTCCTCGGCCGAAAGTGTACACACGACCAGTTTCCTAGGCAGAATTCAGCCAGAAACTCGGTCGGAAGCTGAATTCTGCCGAGGAAACTGGTCGTGTGTACGGGGCCTGAAGCTGATAAACTGCAGTTTATTGGCGTTTTGGCTTTTTTTTAAAGCCCATAAACTGAACTCTGTGTTAGACTATGGGCCTGATCCACAAAAACCCTGCCTAACTTAACTTTTGGCATTTAAGTTACACCGCCGCAAAATCTCTACCTAAGTGCCCGATCCACAAAGCACTTACCTAGAAATTTTCAGCGGTGTAACTTAAATCCATCCGGCACAAGGCGTTCCTAATTTAATGGGGCGAGTCCCCTGTGGATCAGTTCCATAGATAGAAACAGGGATACGACGGCGTATCAGTAGATACGCCGGCGTATCCCTTTTGTGGATCAGGCCCTATGTGCCCATGCACACATGGGCGTTTTTTAGTGTTAATGAGCTTTGGAGTTTACTAGTTGCTATAAAAATAAATAAATAAATAAATATTACTTCTAAATGACTACATATGTGCATAAATTGGTGTCTTTTCATATTTGCTTAGAACTTCAGTTTTAAATTATTTCACAAGAACAAAATAAATGCAGATTATTAAAAAAATTAACTTTTATATATTTATTCTTCTTTTAAAAGTATCAAACACAAGTTTAAGTAAATAATGCAAAGCATGTGACTGTAGTGAGAATCGTGGAAGCATTTATTAAACATATTTCTGCTTGTATCTTAGCTGCCTCTGAATAATCGAAGCTTTTTCTGTCCAAGAAACAGAAACTTTTTTTCCACCGGAGTGCTATTATTACAGATGTTTGGGAAGCCAAAAGAATTTTATTTCAGTCCAGATTAAATTGGCAGTTGTTAACACTCCTGGTCGATATTTCCAGCGGGAACTCTCACACCATTCTACGTTGTGTGAAGTAGTATTTGGTTTTACTGAAATGCAAGATTTAACAAATTAAAAAAAAAATCTGAACTTACATATTTTTCATTGTATTCACCATGTTGGTGTGATTATTTGTGAGCTATCTAACTTTTTAACCACTTGCCGACCAGTGCATGCACATTTAGGTCGGCAGAATGGCACGGACAGACAAACGGGCGTCCCTTTAAATTTGCCTCTGTGTGGGCATGCGCAAGCTCCGTGGTCGTGCCAGCGGGACCTGCCGACTCAATGTCCCCCATTGTCCCGTGATTGTGTCACGGAGCTGCAGAACGGGGGGATGCCTGTGTAAACAAGGCATCTCCCTGTTCTGCCTAGTGACACAACACTGATTGTCTGCTTCCTGTCATCGGGAGCAGCGATCAATGTCATGCATGTCACAGTAAGCCAAGCCCCCACACAGTTAGAATCACTCCCTAGGACACACTTAACCCCTTCCCCGCCCCTACTGGTTAACCCCTTCACTGCCAGTGTCATTTACACAGTAGTGCATTTTTATAGCACTGATCGCTGAATAAATCAGGGCTCTCCAAACTATGGCCCTCCAGTTGTTCAGGAACTACAATTCCCATCATGCCTGTAAATGAGTTTTACAATGCCTGATGGAAAGTGTAGTTCCACAAAAGCTGGAGGGCCACAGTTTGGAGATTTCTGGTATAAATGACAATGGTCCTAAAATAGTCAAAAGTGTCTTATGTGTCCGCCATAATGTCACAGTCACGATAAAAATCACTGATCGCCGCCATTACTAGTAAAAAAAAAAATACCATAAAACTATCCCCTATTTTGTAGACACTGTAACTTTTGCACAAACCAATCAATAAACGCTTATTGCATTTTTTTTACCAAGAATATGTAGAAGAATACGTATCATCCTAAACTGAGGGGGGAAAAAATGGGGATATTTATTAAAGCAAAAAGTAAAAAATATAGCTTTTTTTCAAAATTGTTGCTTCCTTTTTTTTTGCGCAAAAAATAAATACCGCAGAGGTGATCAAATACCACCAAAAGAAAGCTCTACTTGTGGGGAAAAAAAGGACGCCAATTTTGTTTTCCCCCTTACTGTTAACCCCTTCCCTGCCAGTGACATTTACACAGTAATCAGTGCATTTTTATAGCACTGTTCGCTGTATAAATGCCAATGGTCCCAAAAATGTGTCAAAAGTGTCTTATCTGTCCTCCATAATGTCGCAGTCCCGATAAAAATCGCTGATCACTGCCATTACTAATAAACAAATCTTTCTCCTATTTTGTAGACGATATCAATTTTCCTCAAACCAATCAATATATGTTTATTGCTGTTTTAAAACAAAAAAAATATGTAGAAGAATACATATCGGCCTAAACTGAGGGAAAAAAATGGTTTATTATAGCAAAAAGTACAAAATATTGTGTTTTTTTCAAAATCGTTGCTCTTTTTTTGTTTATATAACAAAAAATTAAAACCGCAGAGGTGATCAAATACCACCAATAGAAAGCTCTATTTGTGGGAAAAAAGGATGTCAGTTTTATTTGGGTACAGCATGGCAACGACCGAGCAATTGTCAGTTAAAAGGACGCAGTGCTGTAACGCAAAAAATGGCCCGGTCATTAAGGGGGTGATCCTCAAAAGGGATACGCCGGCGTATCTACTGATACGCCGTCGTATCCCTGTTTCTATCTATGGAACTGATCCACAGAATCAGTTTCACATAGATAGGCAGAAGATCCGACATGTGTAAGGGACTTACACTGTCGGATCTTAGGATGCAGTACCGCAGCCGCCGCTGGGGGCATTTCTCGTCGAAATGCCGCTTCGGGTATGCAAATTAGCACTTACGGAGATCCACAAAGCTTTTACGCTTCGTTTTTTCTCCGTAAGTATTAGTTTGCTGTCGCAAAATTAGGGCTGCTTTTACAAGGCCTAAACTGTTTACACCTTGTAAAAGTAGACCCTTCTACCCCGCGTCACTGTCATTTTTTTAAAAAAAAATTCCGCCGCAACTCGTTTTTTTTTTTTTACGCCCGTCGCCATTCTCAAAACCCAGCACAACGTAAAACTGCGCAAAGCACGTTGGGAAAATGACGTCGGGAGCATGCACAGTACGTCCGGCGTGGGAGCACGCCTAATTTAAATGGGACTCGTCCCATTAAATTAGGAACGCCTTGCGCCGGACGGATTTAAGTTACACCGCTGAAAATTTCTAGGTAAGTGCTTTGTGGATCGGGCACTTAGGTAGAGATTTTGCGGCGGTGTAACTTAAATGGGAAAAATTATGTTGCGCCGGGTTTTTGTGGATTAGGTCCATAGCAACCAAATCTCCCGGGGCTGAACAACATGCTTGGGGGATGCCTTAAAGCTGTATGCAGTGTTACAGAACAGTATGATTTCCACAGACACAGACAAATACAGCGTGTATTTGGCTGTGGGATTATTATTTTTCTTTTACAGTTAGCTTGACTTACATAAAGAAGCACTCAAATCTGATTAATCCCAGTTACCAAAAAAAAAGGAAAAACTTGTTTTATTTCAGGTAACTTTAGCATCAATACATGCTTTTTCATCAAACAGTAATAGACCTGCTTTGACCTGCAGACAGTAATTGGCCAGTACTTCGCTTTGGCTGTCCCTGTTTTCGCTGATGAAAAACGGTCCTGTTTCTGGCTAATTTCTATTGAACCCTCATTAGGAATTAAGGGCCAGATCCACAAAAACCTAGCGTAACTTAAAAAATCCCATTTAAGTTACACTGCCTTAAAATTTCTACCTAAGTGCCCGATCCACAAAGCACTTATCTAGAAATTTCAGGCTGTGTAACTAAAATTCCGCCGGCGCAAGGCGTTCCTATTCAAATGGGGCGAGTCCCATTTAAATGAGGCGCGCTCCCGCGCCGGCCGTACTGCGCATGCGCGAAGTTACGTTACGCCGAGTTTTGAGGATCGCGACGGCTTAAAAAAGTTGCGTCGGGAAAAAAAAAAAAAAATGACAGCGTCGCTCGGCATGCATTCCTGAGGGAGAACTCCATGCCAATTTTCAAAGAAAAAACCGGCATGGGTTCACCCCCCAGGAGCATACCAGGCCCTTAGGTCTGGTATGGGTTGTAAGGAGACCCCCCTACGCCGAAAAATCGACGTAGGGGTCCCCCTACAATCCATACCAGACCCGTATCCAAAGCACGCTACCCGGCCGGTCAGGAAGGGAGTGGGGACGAGCGACCGCCCCCCCCCTCCTGAGCCGTGCCAGGCCGCATGCCCTCAACATGGGGGGGTTGGGTGCTCTGGGGCAGGGGGGCGCACTGCGGGCCCCCCCACCCCAGAGCACCCTGTCCCCATGTTGATGAGGACAGGACCTCTTCCCGACAACCCTTGCCGTTGGTTGTCGGGGTCTGCGGGCGGGGTGCTTATAGGAATCTGGGAGTCCCCTCAAATAAGGGGGCCCCCAGATACCGGCCCCCCACCCTAAGTGAATGGATATGGGGTACATCGTACCCCTATCCATTCACCTGTAGGCAAAAAGTTAAAGTTAGTAAACACACAACACAAGGGTTTTTAAAATAATTTATTATTCTGCTCCGGATGCCCCCCCTGTCTTCTTTATTAGCTCTATTAGCAGGGGGGGCTTCTTCTTCCACTCTCCGGGGGGGGGTTTCTTCTTCCGCTCTCCGGGGGGGGCTTCTCCGGACTCCGGGGGTCTTTTTCCATCTTCTCCCCTCTTCCGCTGTTGACTCGGCGAACCCCGGTTCTTCTGCAGATGTCCGGTGCCTTCTTCTTCAGCGCTGGCTGCCTGCTATCTTTGTGTGTTAGCTCAATTTCTAACAGGCAGCCGGCGCGGTCTTCTGTGACGTCAGGGTCTTCTCTTCTGTTCTTCTCCCCTCTTCCGATGTTGACTCGTCGCATCTTGTAGCTGTAATGATAGAAGCGCGCCTTGCATCCCATTTATATAGGCATCACCGTCCCATCATGCTCCGGCAGGTACCCACGTGGTGGGTGCCTACCCACGTGCACCCACCACGTGGGTACCTACCGGAGCATGATGGGACGGTGATGCCTATATAAATGGGATGCAAGGCGCGCTTCCATCATTACAGCGACAAGAGGCGACGAGGCAACATCGGAAGAGGGGAGAAGAAGACCCTGACGTCACAGAAGACCGCGCCGGCTGCCTGTTAGAAATTGAGCTAACACACAAAGATAGCAGGCAGCCAGCGCTGAAGAAGAAGGCACCGGACATCTGCAGAAGAACCGGGGTTCGCCAAGTCAACAGCGGAAGAGGGGAGAAGATGGAAGAAGACCCCCAGAGTCCGGAGAAGCCCCCCCCCCCGGAGAGCGGAAGAAGAAACCCCCCCCGGAGAGCGGAGAAGACCCCCGGAGAGTGGAAGAAGAAGCCCCCCTGCTAATAGAGCTAATAAAGAAGACAGGGGGGGCATCCGGAGCAGAATAATAAATTATTTTAAAAACCCTTGTGTTGTGTGTTTACTAACTTTAACTTTTTGCCTACAGGTGAATGGATAGGGGTACGATGTACCCCATATCCATTCACTTAGGGTGGGGGGCCGGTATCTGGGGGCCCCCTTATTTGAGGGGACTCCCAGATTCCTATAAGCACCCCGCCCGCAGACCCTGACAACCAACGGCAAGGGTTGTCGGGAAGAGGTCCTGTCCTCATCAACATGGGGACAGGGTGCTCTGGGGTGGGGGGGCCCGCAGTGCGCCCCCCTGCCCCAGAGCACCCAACCCCCCCATGTTGAGGGCATGCGGCCTGGCACGGCTCAGGAGGGGGGGGACGCTCGCTCGTCCCCACTCCTTTCCTGACCGGCCGGGTAGCGTGCTTTGGATACGGGTCTGGTATGGATTGTAGGGGGACCCCCTACGTCGATTTTTCGGCGTAGGGGGGTCTCCTTACAACCCATACCAGACCTAAGGGCCTGGTATGCTCCTGGGGGGGAACCCATGCCGGTTTTGTTTTTACAAATTGCCGTGGAGTTCTCCCTCGGGAATGCATACCAAATGCCGTCGCTGGAATGGGCTTTTACATGGTGTGACTAGTTTACACTTTGTAACATCAGCCCTAGTTTTACACTTGCAAAATAAAACTTACGGCGAAAAAACGAAGCTGGAAAGCTTTGTGGATCGCCTTAAGTGCTAATTTGCATACTAGAAACGGCATTTCGACTCGAAATGCCCCCAGCGGCGGATGCGGTACTGCATCCTAAGATTCGGCAGTGTAATTCAATTACACATGCCGGATCTTCTGCCTAACTTTGGAAAAAGCCTTTTGAGGATCGTTTCCAAAGTTAGACACAGACTGAACAGCAGTTAAGTCTGCGTATCTCTTTTGAGGATCTGGCCCTAAGAGACCACAGATGATACAGCCGTGACAATTGGTTGGCAGCAAGACATATGTAGCGCCTGTGTACTTTTCAGTACAGGTGCTATGTTAAATTTAGTGGGATGAGAGACTTATTTGCTCTCATCCATGTTTGATTTGTGTAAATTCGGCTGTTGCCAGCCCTGAACTGTCCTGTGGGTCATTCTGTGCTCCTGAGATGCAGTTCTATCTCTGGGAGGCAGGTGGCACCAGAGGGGATCAGGCGGAGGCGCCTTTTCCCCAGCAGCCAATCAGAGAATTTTTTCCCTCGCGGGGCATGCTGGGGGAGGGTATTTCTGTGGCAGACGCCATTTTGTGGGGTTCTTCCCGGGTTCCTGGTTCCAGGTGCGGCACCCACCTTTAGGGTGTGCGCACATCACGGGCCCCGGCGATATGGCCTACCAGGCCTGGGCGCACGTGCTACGTGCGCCCAGGCCTCATGACCCGGAGCAACTGATGCTACAAAGGGACCCCAGTGACTTACTGGGTTCCCCACCCCTCATTAGGAAGATCCCAAGCGAGTTGTGCTGTTCGATGGGGAGTTGGTCTTAGGTGAACCCGGAGGCAGGTGATCCAACAGGGCTTAGACCAGTGGTCTCAAAGTACCGGCCCGCGGGCCATTTGCGGCCCGCGGACCAGTTATAAATGGCCCCCAGGCAGGGCAGAAGTGGGGGGAGCAAAAAAAATAATTTTTTTTTATTTTTTTTGTGAGCTGGCGCTATTTGGTGGTGAGCCGTTGGTATTACAAGTTATTACCACCAGATGTGAGCTGGCGCCATCTGGTAGTGGACGTTGGTATTACAAGTTAAGCATTACAAGTTAAACAGCAATTCTAATGTCATTTTACACTATTTTCACTGCCATCTTCTTCCCTCTAATTAGAACCCCCAAACATTATATATATTTTTTATCCTAACACCTTAGAGAATAAAATGGCGATCGTTGCAATACTTTCTGTTACGCCGTATTTGCGCAGCGGTCTTACAAGCGTACTTTTTTTGGAAAAAATTACACTTTTTTTAATTAAAAAATAAGACAACAGTAAAGTTATCCCCATTTTTCTAAATATTATGAAAGATAATGTTACGCCGAGTAAATTCATACCCAACATGTCACGCTTCAAAATTGCGCCCGCTTGTGGAATGCCGACAAACTTTTTTACCCTTTAAAATCTTCATAGGCGACGTTTAAAAAAATCTACAGGTTGCATGTTTTAAGTTACAGAGGAGGTCTAGTGATAGAATTATTGCTCTCGCGGCGATACCTCACATGTGTGGTTTGAACACCGTTTACATATGCGGGCGCTGCTCGCGTATGTGTTCGCTTCTGCGCGCAAGCTCGTCGGGACGGGGTGCGTTTTCTGGCTCCTAACTTTTTTAGCTGGCTCCTAGATTACAAGCAAATTTGTCAAACCCTGACTTACACCAGTGCAGGTGGTAATAATGTGTTCGCTGTTCACTGTTGTTTTTGAAGTTTGAAAGTTTGCATGCGGCCCCCCATGGCATATGAAAACTTGTCTTGTGGCCCTCAGGTAATTTGAGTTTGAGAACCCTGGCTTAGACGAACCATTGGGGATCTGAGTGACCGGACACTGACAGGTTGTATGCTGCAAACTGCCAGTCGGTGACTCAAGGACAAGAAGTCCACCTGAGGGAAACGCAGGCTAACTATCAACGGGAGGATTCGCTCTACTATTCATGTTCTGTAGTACTGGGCCTGTGGCAGAGGTCCCTTTACAAATCCTAAATTCCAATAGAGCCAGGTCTGTGGCAGAGACCTGTTCCTTCCCAGAAGTTCTGAATGACGCTCTGGCTGCCAGGCCTGTGAGAGGGACCTCTCCAGGGGCACTATACCCACTCTGGCTGGAGTGGCGACGAGACAAGCATAATCATTGGAGGCAGGACTGATTCTTCTATCCATAGCCTGAATCTGCAAGGTTTATTCTTTTAACCAACCTATTCTATCTACCTCGAGTTGACTGTTGGTCGTGTTGGACCAGAAATAAAAGCATTGAAAACGTCAACCAACTGTCTGGACATTCCATCACCGCTCTCACCATCATCATCACCCCTAGACACATCACAGAGGTAACATAATTATGCCGTCCCAAATCTAACCAGCGGCTCCTCCGGGGCTAGCGCTACACATAAATAAGGGGGATTTGGACAAAATGTGCCAGAGAAAAAGAGTACACACTGGTGTTTTATTCCAAGACCACAGATGACACAGCAATGTAAAATTGGACAGCAGCATGACAATTTTAAATAGCAATGCTATGTCCAAATTTACAAGAGACAAAGAGCACTGGCTGGAACTTTACCACAATAATTAATATATTGCAGAGGATATAGCAGTATAAACGTGACCTTCATTAGGACAGTTTTAATTAGTGATATTAGGCCTAATCGATGTTTGCCTAAGTTTTATTTTATCTATGATGATAGGAGGGTGTGTTAAATGTGAGTGATATAATGTGAGTCGCTACTTTTTTGTTTTTTTCTTTTGTTGATCTCCGCTGCAGACCCCCATGCATGCATGTCCATGTAAGTACACTTCCGCCATTGTATATCTAATACCTATGCTTTTTATATTCATCCTTTGCCATTTAGATGACCTGAAATTTGTTTTCTGATCAAATATTGTTAGTTTATGTATTGCTTTTGTATTTTAGATTACAGCATAAAAAAAACATACAGTGAACTCTCCCTGAAGAATGAGTTTTGTCTCTGTAACGCGTAGGAATTTCTTCATTGTATGATATGTATACCTATGTGTATTTTCACAAACTGCATATTCCATTGTTATATGGCCGCATGTTTTATATGATTAAATACTTTAATCAATTCTTTGTTTTCTACTTTGTACAATAAATATACAATTGTTATACCCTTTGTGGTTATATAATCTGTGCCTACAAAGTCCAGCCCTTGAGGGGAAACTTTTTTTCTATATTTAGTTCAGGATGTTGGCCAGTATCCCAACAGAATGTTTTTTTTTATAAACCACCTAATGGAAAAAGCCCTGGGCCTGACAGATTCACCAATGCATATTACAAAAATAATTTCCGGTTCTAGCAGAGCCATTTTGTAGATATCTTAAGTCTATTACCCCAGACTATCCCCTCCCCAAAGAGTCATTATTAGCACACCTTAGAAAACCTTACGGAAATTATCCCCCTGAGGAAGATACATGACCATGTGTCGACACGTGTATGGGAGGGGCCAGGATGGTGACGACATCTGCATCCAGCGTGGAGCTGTGAGTCGGATCGTTTTCTGTGATGCTTGTGTGGAGAGAGAGGTGTGTTCAAAACACAGATTTTAATACTTGTCAGAGCCTGGTGCGCTGGAAGCACCTGAGCAATGTGAGTAACCTGTACTTATTTAGTACATTGAAATCCTATGGAGGATATAAGCACTATTCGTTCTTTTTCTTTATATATGCACTATGGATACTACGAATCATGATGAGTCATATCTGAGATGACAACAGCAAGGGATTTCAAGTAAAACATTACTGGATGGACTGTTGTCTTTATTTAACCTTACCAACTACGTAACTATGTAATTATGTAACAGAATGTGAAGTCCCTTAAACATTAGCTTTTACAGAGGCCAAAAATCTGTAATGCATAATTTTTGTCTTCAAGGGACTGGTTTTGGGGAAGAAACAATTATTTGTTTTACTTTATTCATTGTATGATCTAAAATCAGCTATTTGTTTTTTTTTTGTTAAAGTGGATGTAAGGTCAGAAGGTTTTTTTATCTGAAAGCTGGATACACGCTATGGGCTAGATTCACATACCTTTAGGCGGGCGTAGCGTATCTCCTATACGCTACGCCGCCGTAACTTTGAGAGGCGAGTATGGTATTCTCAAAGATTTTGCCGCCGAAGTTACGGCGGCGTAGCATATTAGGGCCGGCGTAAGCCCGCCTAATTCAAATGTTGAAGCTGTGGGCGTGTTTTATGTATATTAAGTGTGACCCCACGTAAATGACGTTTAGATCGAACAGCGCATGCGCCGTCTGTGGACGTATCCCAGTGCGCATGCTCCAAATGACGTCGGAAAATCATCAATGCTTTCGACGTGAACGTAAATTACGGCCAGCCCCATTCACGGACGAGTTACGCAAACAACGTAAAATTTGAAAAATTTGACGCGGTTCCGACATCCATACTTAACATTGGCTGCGCCATCTTTTTGGTGGTTTATCTTTACGCCTGAAAACCCCTTACGTAAATGGCGTATCTTTACTGCGACGGCCAGGCGTACGTTCGTGAATAGGCGTATCTAGCTGATTTACATATTCTAGGCGTAAATCAGCGTACACGCCCCTAGCGGCCAGCGTAAATATGCAGTTAAGATAAGACGGCGTAGGAGACTTACGCCGGCCGTATCTTAGCAACATTTAAGCATATCTCAGTTTGAGCATACGCTTAAAGTTGCGACGGCGCGGATTCGGACTTACGACGGCGTATCTACAGTACTGATACGCCCGTCGTAGGTCTTTATGAATCTGGCCATATCCAATTTTTGGTAGATTTTTTTCCTTTAGATTAACCAAAACCTTAGGAGTTTCAATTTGTTAGCAATCAGGCAGGCCCTTGCACTACAGTACATAGTTTTGGTAAATCTGAAGGAAATCTGAGAACAAAAGTTGGATAGTGTTTATGGGGTCTAATGCATTCTATGCATTAAGATAAAAAGCTTTCTGTGTAAAGCTTCCCCCTTGGTTCCCCTAATACTTACCTGAGCCCCATCTCTGTCCATGAGTGTTTCAGCCATCTGGGACTCGCCTTCCTGATTGGCTTAGACACAGCAGCGGTGCCATTGGCTCCCACGGCTGTCAATCAAATTTAGTTAGCTGAACCGCAGCTCCGTGTCTGAATGGACACACAGCACTGCAGCTTGGCTTGGGTGCCCCCATAGCAAGTTGCTTGCTGTGGGGGGCACTCAGCAGGAGGGAGGGGCCAGGAGCACAGAAGAGGAACCCGAGAAGAGGCGGATCTAGGCTGCTCTGTGCAAATCTACAGCAACAGAGGTATAACATGTTTGTTATTTTCATAGAAAAAATAGACAAGTCTTTACAATCGCTTTAAGTGCATGCATGCTGAGTAATATGTAAGTGTAACACTTGCAGATACTGTATATGTTATCTCCTAAAAAAAAAAAATACTGTACTACTCCTAAAAATTTCTTCATTGGCTTTTTTGTCTGGAAGGACAGTACCATCTTCACTCAGTTATTATTTAGAACCAGCATTTATTTACTAGAGGTGATATCATAAAGACTACACAATCATGTAAATCCTGGGACCTGTGCAGTTCTTAGTTGTGTTTACAAATGTCTGACATGGATCAGCCCTCTGCTGCAGCCTCTCACCTTGTAGCATACTAAAAACAATATATGCTGCCGGGGGAGAAGAGATTGGGGCCTCCTCCTGCCTTCTTATCCTATGAAAAGTCCCTTTTTTTCTTTCAAAATGATACAGTTACTATATTTCAGGAGTCTATTAATGCATATTTGTAAAGTTAATTAATGGTCTGCTTTAACACTTTTATCACTTTCCATATCTTTCCTTTACACTAAACAATAATAGAGAAGCAACTACTGTATATGCAACCTATCTGATAACATTTTTCTATTGATTTTGGTGACTTCCTGGCAATGTTATTGCATGCTGGTATTTTTTACATGACAGGCATAATTACCACCTCAGGTTCTCAACTTGGGTATTAATAATAAAGTGTTAATTTAGGTATAGCTTAACCACTTAAGGATCGCCTCCTGCACATATACATCAGCAGAATGGCATGGCTGGGCACAGGCACGTACAGGTACGTCGCCTTTAAGAGCCCAGCCGTGGGTCGTGCGCGCCGTTGGCACGAGTACGCAACCCGATCAAAGCTCCGTGACCGCAGGACACGCGGATCCGATTGCTGCCCGTGTCCCGTGATCGGTCCCAGGAGCTGAAGAACGGGGAGAGGTATGTGTAAACACACCTTCCCCGTTCTTCATAGTGGCAATGTCATTGATCGTCTGTTCCCTGATATAGGGAAAGACGATCAATGACGCCACACGTCCAGCCCCGCCCCCTACAGTTAGAAACACATATGAGGTCACACTTAACCCCTACAGCGCCCCCTAGTGGTTAACTCCTAAACTGCAATTGTCATTTTCACAGTAATCAATGCATTTTTATAGCACTTTTTGCTGTGAAAATGACAATAGTCCCAAACATGTGTCAAAATTGACTGATGTGTCCGCCATAATGTCGCAGTCACACAAGAAATCGCTGATCGCCGCCATTAGTAGTAAAAAAAAATATTAATAAAAATGCCTTAAAACTATCCCCTATTTTGTAAACGCTATAAATTTTGCGCAAACCAATCGTTAAACGCTTATTGCGTTTTTTTTTATCAAAAATAGGTAGAAGAATACATATCGGCCTAAACTGAGGAAAAAAAATTATATATTTTCTGGGGATATTTATTATAGCAAAAAGTAAAAAATATTGCATTTTTTTTTAAAATTGTCGCTCTATTTTTGTTTATAGCGCAAAAAATAAAAAACCGCAGAGGTGATCAAATACCACCAAAATAAAGCTCTATTTGTGGGAAAAAAAGGACGACAATTTTGTTTGGGAGCCACGTCGCACGCAATTGTCAGTAAAAGCGACAAAGTGCCGAATCGCAAAAAGGGGCAAGGTCCTTAACCTGCATATTGGTCCGGGTCTTAAGTGGTTAAACCAAAACTTTTCATTAGACAGATTAGGCACTGGCTAGGGACTGCTTTTAAGGGGAACTTCCTTCACTTAGGCCTCTTTCACATTACAGCGGGAGCAGCGGTGGCGGTACATCGCTGCTAAAAATAGCAGTGGGATTGCCGCGGGAATCGGCCGCTAGCGGTGTGGTATTAACCCCCCGCTAGCGGCCGATAAAGGGTTAATACCGCCCGCAATGTGCCTCTATAGAGGCGCATTGCGGGTGGTAATGCCGCAGTTTCCCATTGTTTTCAATGGGACGGAGCGGTGAAGGAGTGGTATACATGCCGCTCCTCTCACCGCTCCAAAGATGCTGCTGACAGGAGATTTTTTTCTCTCCCGCCAGCGCATCGCCTCAGTGTGAAAGCCCTCGGGCTTTCACATTGAGTAGGCAGTGAAGGAGTTTTTCAGGTGGCATAGCAGCGCTATTTTTAGTGCTGTACCGCCTGAAAAACTCCTCAGTGTGAAAGGGGTCTAACTGTCACATAAAATTAGAGACTTTTCCTCTCTTCCTGTTTCTGTGACAAATCAATATTTTGGATTTTTCTTTTTTACAGAATACAGTACCTTGAAAAAGTATTTACACCCCTTGAAATTTTCCACATTTTATCATGTTACAACCAAAAACATAAATATATTTCATTGGGATTTTATGTGATAGACCAACAGAAAGTGAAGTGGAAAGAAAATGATAAATGGTTTTCAATTTTTTTTTACAAATAAAAATGTGAAAAGTGTGGTGTGCATTTGTATTCAGCCCCCCTGAGTCAATACTTTGTAGAACCACCTTTCACTGCAATTACAGCAACAAGTCTTTTTGGGGATGTCTCTACCAGCTTTGCAAATCTTGAGAGTGACATTTTTTCTCATTCTTCATTGCAAATTAGCTCAAGCTTTGTCAGATTGGATGGAGATCGTCTGTGAACAGCAATTTTCATGTCTTACCACAGATTCTCAGTTGGATTTAGGTCTGGACTTTGACTGGGCCATTCTAACACATGAATATGCTTTTAACTAAACCATTACATTGTAGCTCTGGATGTATGTTTAGAGTCATTGTCCTGCTGGAAGGTGAACCTCTGCCCCAGTCTCATGACTTTTACAGACTCTAACAGGTTTTCTTCTAAGATTGCCCTGTATTTGGCTCCATCCATCTTCCCATCAACTCTGACAATCTTTTCTGCCTCTGCTGAAGATAAGCATTTCCACAACATGATGCTACCACCATCAGGTTTCACAGTGGGGATGGTGTGTTCATGGTGATGTGCAGTGTTAGTTTTCCGCCACACATAGCATTTTGCTTTTAGGCCAAAAAGTTCAATTGTGGTCTCATCTGACCAGAGCACCTTCTTCCAGGTTTGCTGTGTCCCCCACATCGCTTCTCACAAACTGCAAGTGGGATTTCTTATGGCTTTCTTTCAACAACGGCTTTCTTCTTTCCACTCTTCCTTAAAAGCCAGATTTGTGGAGTGCATGACTAATAGTTGTTCTGTAGACAGATTCTCCCACCTAAGCTGTGGATCTCTGCCGCTCCTTCAGAGTTACCATGGGCTTTGTGTCTGTTTCTCTGATTAATACTGTCCCTGCCCAGCCTGTCGGTTTAGGTGGACGGCCATGTCTTGGTAGGCTTGCAGTTGTGCCATACTCTTTCCATTTTCGGATGACGAATTGAACAGTGTTCCCTGAGATAATCAAAGCTTGGGATATGTTTTATATCCTAACCCTGCTTTAAACTTTTCCACAACTTTAACCCTGACCTGTCTTGTGTGTTCTTTGGCCTTCATGATGCTGTTTGTTTACTAAGGTTCTCTAACAAACCTCTGAGGGCTTCACAGAAAAGCTGTATTTATACGGAGATTAAAAACACACAGGTGGACTCCATTTACTAAGTAAGTGATGCTGAAGGCAATTGGTTCCACTAGATCTTAGTTAGGGGTATTATATTAAAGGGGGCTGAATACAAATACACGCCACACTTTTCACATACAGGTATTTATGTGTTAAAAATCTTAAAAAAACGTTTATAATTTACCTTCCACTTCACAATTATGTGTCACTTGGTGTTGGTCTATCACATACAATCCCATTAAAAAACATTTACGTTTTTGGTTGTAACGTGACAAAATGTGGAAAATTTCAAAGGGGTGTGAATATTTTTTCAAGGCACTGTATGTAGAGATTCTGAACCTCACCAGTGAGACAGCAATAATAACCCGAAGGGGGACCCCTAAAAAAAAAAAAAAAAAATATATATATATATATATATATATATATATATATATATATATATATATATATATATATAAAAATATATTTAATTGGGGCCTCTGACCTAACCAAAGTCCCTTAAATAATGTTCAGTATACTGTAAGTAATGCTAAAGTGGACTGTCAAAGAGCACAGACATACTAGATGAAATGATGGTTTGAAACTGTAGACATGACACAAGTTAGGTTGGAGACTGGAACATATTGCAGGTGACTGCAGAGAGATGGGACCCCTTATTTGAGGCTAGTAGAAATCACTGATGTTTTCCTTTGATCGCCCCTGATTTTAACCCCTTCCTAGCCAGTGTCATTAGTACAGTAACAGCACTGATCACTGTATTAGTATCACTGGTTGTCAAAAGTGTCAGCTAGTTGTCCGAATTGTTCCCCGCAATATCGCAGTCCCGCTATAAGTCACTGATCGCCGTCATTACTAGTAAACAAAAAAGCCTTAAATATATCTCATAGTTTGTAGACGCTATAACTTTTCCGCAAACCAATCAGTATACGGTTATTGGGATTTTTTACCAAAAGTATGTAGCAGAATACACATTGACCTAAACTGATGAAGAAATTTGATTTTTAAAGTAACGTCTCAAAAAATGGCCTGGTCAGAAAGGGGGGTTGGGTAAATCTTTGTGAGGTGAAGTGAATATAAAACATTTAGATATCCATATAATTCTGTTATTTTTTATTTTTTTAACAATCCTTAATTTGACTTATTTAGTAGAAATGCAGGCTTGAGTTTACAGCTGCATCTTTGTAATTTACCACAAGTATATTATAATAGATTGCAATATGTCTTCTGAGTTCTATCTTCAAACTATTTTTAATTGATGAAATGACATGATTACATTATCCCAAGCAATGTGCTAATGAAAAACAAAGGCAAACATAATAATAAACTGTAATTGCATTAAACATCTGGTTGCAAACTCCTTGGTGAATTCACCACCTGATGACTTGTAGTGATGGGCTTAGATATGGGCAATGCCTCTGGCTTCCTAATCATCTGGCAGGTACGACAAAACACATTGAGCACCAACTTCCTTTCATTAATTGGCTTGCTAGTACTGGCACCAAGAATGTTTCTTGAGGTACGTGCACAGAATGTATGCTTCGTGTCAAGGAAATATTATGCAAAACTGATCAAAAGAGAATCTTCTCATAAAAGTTACATAACAAACTTAATATTTTGGATTTATTTTGTTTCTTTTATAGATATTAATTTTACAGCATGTAAAAAAAAAAAAAAAAAAATTGTTGGGTTAAAACTACAGATGTATATTATGATGAACAAGAAAAAGGTAAATAAAGTGCGGTAAACCCCTCATGCATTTAAAAATATTAAGTAAAAAAATATATTTTATTTTAGCAACATGATAAAATTGTGTAGATCAACATTAGACATCACATAGTATTGATATAAAATATTGATACATAATACCCAAAACATTGCATCCTGTATGTCAAGCACAATCTGCCCATATGGTTCTGGTGGGCTAGCTGTCGTACATACTGGCGTGGACACCTTACATGTTTAGGACAGATTACAGTCCTTCTTGAGAGGTTTTATGTCATATGGGTAGCAGTATTAATTTAGTCAACTAAAACGACTTAAACATTTTAGTCTACTAAATGAATACTATTTTAGTTAACTAAAATACTACTAAAACTAAAATGCCCTTTTAGTCAAAAGACTAAAATGGGACTAAAGTTAAAATGCCATTTTAGTCAAAAGACTTATGCCGCATACACATCATCACTTTATGTGATGGAAAAAAACGACATTTTCTGTGAAGTAAAAAACGACGTTTATGAAACTTGACGTTGCCTACACACCATCGTTTTTTCACAATGCTCTAGCAAAGCGAGGTTACGTTCACCACTTTTTTCCATTGAAGCAAGCTTCATAACTAGCTTCTGGGCATGCGCGGGTTTAAAAACGTCGTTTTTTGCTACACACGGTCAATTTTTGTGAAACAAAAAACAACGTTTTGAAAAACGACACATAAAATTGAAGCATGCTTCAATTTTTTTGATGTTTTTCACGAGACATAAAACAACGTTTTCTTCCACACACGGTGATTTAAATTGACGTTTTTAAAAATGTCGTTTTTTTCCATCACATAAAGTGATGGTGTGTACGCGGCATAAGACTAAAACTAAATTTAAATTTGACTTCAAAATGTTCATACCTCAATACCATAAATAATAACATATTTGATTCTTCACTCCAGCAGTATATAATGAGTTTGGAAATTGTAGAGAAATGTTAACTAATGCATTACAATTTAATTACACCCATTACATTTTAGACGACTACAATGAGTTTTAGTAGACTAAAATGTACTGGAGATTTTAGTAGACTAAAAAGTAGGACATTTTAGACGACTAAAATCTACTGGCGATTTAGTCGACTAAATCTGGGCTGCCATTAAAGTACATGTGCATGTAAAGGGAGGTGTCTCAATACTTTTGGTAATATAGTGTATATATATATATATATATATATATACTGTATATATCACTGCAGACTGTGTCACTCCACTTTATTATTTATTCTTATGTATTCCAAAAAAACATTTCCTCTGGCTGTCACACCTTCCTCCAGATTACTCTTTACTGATATACTTAAGACTCCTATACTTAAGACTCCTCTCATATGTGTTTAATTATCAAGTCAAATCAGTGTTTTTTAATTTACACAAATGTGAGGTCTTTTCTAGCTCATAGCACAATAGCTTTTCTGACCTTGTATCTGCATGCATGGGTTCATTATTGAGTATATTGTTTCCTATAAACATACGAAACCCCAACCATAACAATTTCATGAAATAAACAAAGTTATCCGAGAGCTGTATTAAACTTTAGATGACCCTTAACTGTACTCCGTAGACCCCTATTAATAATTTCTAATCTAATCACTGTGGATAAATGTACTATAACAGGCCATGCCAGGCACATTGCCAGCAAGGTCTATTGCAACCTATTTGATTCATTCCAGTCCAGGGAAGATGCATCTTTTTACGAAAAAGCTACTTGGTGCTTTTCCATTTGTTATCTTCTACTGGAAAAAAATAGTTATGGCCTTGGACATGATAGACAAGCTTCTTTGCAAATTGCCCAAGACTAACTGAGAGGATCGGTGCCAAAAAAGCCCTGTGAACTTATCAGGATTGCTCGAGCCAGGTTTATGTCAGCAACAAATTTATGGTATGCCAGAAGCACTAGCACAAATTTATATATTTTTTGTTGCATGGATTTATTTAATGATCTTTGCGGCAGTCGACAAATATTTCCCCATCAGCCATTCTCTATTTGCTTTGGATGACGGACAAGAATTGTTTGCTGAGATCACTATTTGGGCCCCATGCTTAGCTCTTGGTTGACACTTCTCAAGTTAATCCCACAAACAGATTTGGTATTTTTATAAGGGGTAAAATCTTTCAGCATGTTTTTATTGGGAATTTTATTGACAGAGAAAAAACTGCATCCTGTGTGGGATTTAACATATAACATTAAACTCAATTACAATCAATGTTAAAATGTGTGACAAGCCTGTTCACTGGGCAGAACTATCAATGACTGATGATAGGCTGGATGTGCATTTTATATAAAAGCACATTTTGCAATAAATGCTGCTTTCACCAGTAGGGAAGAGCAGTTATTACTTTAAAACTGATTTGGCAATGAAATTACTGATGTTACCACCAACAACATTTTAACAAACATAAACTCTTGACTTCAGTTGCTTAAGGGTTCTAGGCTTCAACAAAATGGCAGCCTCCAGCAAGAAGAAACAGGAGCAATGCTGGAGGCCATTTACAGCACACACGCATTTTGGTAGCATAATTATTCATGTGGAATGTATGTTCGAATGTTGCTAAAGAACATTATTTTTTATCAACTTGTTATGGGCAAAGTTCCACTTTTAACCCTCCTTTTATGTTAACTTTCTGTTACTATCCATGATGTCAATGGGTCAGTTTTGACCCGTGTCTTAAATCAGCCATAAAATACCCTCTGAACAATTATTTATCATCCAATTTGTTTCTTACCTCTTGGTTACCTTGTTAGGCTTCTTTATCCTTGAAAAGATTGGTTTTAATATTTTTGGTGTGACCCTTAGACCTTTCTTTTGATAGCATACCTCTCATTTTCAAATTTAAAAAATGGTAAAATAAACCTCAATAGAATATTATAAATTGGTCCTATGTTTCTTTACTTTATTTAGAGAAGCAGACAAGCAGGCAAAGAGATAGGCCCCTCCCTAACTACAGCTCACAGGGTTGAGAGGTGATTGGCTGTCAGTGTTACAAAGCAGAGAGAGTGTTTATGAATTCAGTTTTGGCACTTATTAGTGTCATATAATCCTATATTATAACTGGGTCAGAATTGACCCTAACACCATAAACGTCTTAATTTTCACCACAGTATTTTATAATTTGGTGAAAAGGATTATTTTTCTATTACATTGTTTAAATAGAGGTTCCTGACAAAGTAAAAAAATCTTGATGCAATAAACGAATTTATGTGATACTTATAGACATTCAAAACCTGAAAACGGGTCGGTTCTGACCCTAACACAATAGGAGGGTTAAACAGCATAAAGCGGAACTAAATACATTGATTTAATGGTTAAAAAAACAGGTACATTTCTAGTTTCACGTTTTTTACTTTGCTTGATTTCATAGCTACCCATGCATCCAATAGGAGGAACTCTAAACTACACCAGATAGAGGCACAAAAGACTTTCTTCTGTCTAATAATGATAAAAAAGCATCCTGGGCTGTCTGCTCGTAGACAGGACTTTATATTGTATAGGTTTCAAATGAAATGTAAAATCTCCCTCTTTCATCAAGATCCAAAATGGCTGTGTTGAGCTGACACCACTTTAAAAATCATAGAACTTATTGTATATGTACTCTAGAATAAACACATAGGCATATTCATAAGGTTTTTTTTTAACTTGGATATCTATTTAGTAGTAAGCAGAACAGCAGTTAAATAATTTACAAAATGTTTGTAATTAAAATTTTGCAAATAAATAATTGTTCCTCATGAATTTAGCTCACAATGTATTCTGCTACATTTCCTTGGTGAAAATAACTAAAATCAGTGTATATTATTTAGTCTGTAGGAAATTTATATAGCCAGATTCAGAGAGAGTTACGCCGGCGTATCAGTAGATACGCCGTCGTAACTCTGAATCTGCGCCGTCGTAAATTTAAGTGTATTCTCAAATTGAGATACACTTAAATCTAGCTAAGATACGACCGCCTGCGCTGTCGTATCTTAGCTGTCTATTTAGGCCGGCCGCTAGGGGCGTGTACGCTGATTTACGCCTAGAATGCGTAAATCAGCGAGATACGCCTATTCACAAACGTACGCTTGCCCGTTGCAGTAAAGATACGCCATTTACGTAAGGCGTTTTCAGGCCTAAAGATATTCCACCAAAAAGATGGCGCAGCCAATGTTAGGTATGGACGTCGGAACCGCGTTGAATTTTAAAATTTTTATGTCGTTTGCGTAATTCGTCCGTGAATGGGGCTGAGCGTAATTTACATTCACGTTGAAACCAATACGTCTTTGCGGCCTAATTTGGAGCATGCGCACTGGGATATGTCCACGGAAGGCGCATGCGCCGTTCGTTAAAAACGTCAATCACGTCGGGTCACGATTCATTAGCATAAAACACGCCCACCTCTTCACAATTTGAATAAGACGCACTTAGGCCGGCACATTTACGCTACGCCGCCGTAACTTAGGACGCAAGTGCTTTGTGAATACAGCACTTGCCTCTCTAACTTACGGCGGCGTAGCGTATATGAGATACGCTACGCCTGCCTAACGTTAGGCATGTCTACCTGAATCCAGCTAATAGAGTCCACAAACTATGGTTTATACCTGAAAATCGATCAATCCTGATGGCCTATCTAATTTCCTAACGCCCAAAAATGCCAGGACAGTACAACTACCCCCCCAAAGTCCAAGTTATTTTAGTCTGGGGTCCAGCGATGAGATGATCTCCTCTTCATCCAGGTCCAGGATCCAGTGATGAGATGTCCATCCAGCACAGCGCATCACCTGTCTCCACTGGAGACACCCCGGGATTGACGCGGCTTCAGCAAGTGACAGCTCTTATATAGGTGAGAGCGGGGCCACCCATCATGTGACCCCGTCCCCCTCTGACGCAAGGGAAAACACAGGCTTTCCCAGTGACAGGGACATTGTGTCATGGTCTTACCTCTCTCCTGTCTCCTTCGTTTGACATGTGCTGGCGGCCATCTTGGTTTCTGGATCTCTTGTAGCCTCCCACCCTGCGGCTCCTCCTTCCCACTGGGAAGGAGGAGGTCTATATATATAGGAGGTCTGTGGCTTCAGTTCCTTGCTTGGTCCTCCTGTGTTCACATGCTTCTAAGACTGCTGCTGCTTCTGGTTCCGATCCTGGCTTCGTCTGACTTCCCTGCTGGTTCCTGATCTTGGCTTCGTCTGACTTCCCTGCTGGTGTCTGATCCTGGCTTCGTCTGACTTCCCTGCTGGTTCCTGATCCTGGCTTCGTCTGACTACCCTTCTGGTTCCTGACCTCTGGCTTCGCAAGACTCTGCTTCGGTTTCACCATCCGTTTGGACTTTTGCTTTACAGCTTGATTTTCAATAAAGCCTTCTTATTTTCACTTATCTCTTGTTGTACGTCTGGTTCATGGTTCCGTAACATTAGGACCAAGCCATGAATTTTGACGGTACAGGGCCATCCTCGCTACCCACGCTGGTTGCCAGACTTGATCAGCAGGATTACCTGTTGGGTCAGTTCGCCGTGGCGTTGCAAACCCTGCTTGAACGCACGGTTCATTTCGCTCCCGTTGCCGATGGGTCGGTTGTCGCTCCTGGGCCCGCTCCTACTGCCGCTCCGGTTGTTGCGCCAGAGTCTACCCCGACACCTGTTGTTGCGCCTGCGGTGTTTCGGGGTATGACCGGTTCTGCCCCCCTTCCACAGCGATTTGGGGGAGAGCCAACTCAGTGCCGAGGTTTCCTTAACCAAGTGGGCATTTATTTCAAGTTGCTGCCACATGCCTTTCCCACTGAGAGATCAAAGGTGGGCTTCTTGATCTCGCTGCTCTCGGACAAGGCCTTGGCCTGGGCCAGCCCTTTATGGGAGAACAACAATCCGGTGGTTGCCGAGTTTTCCGGTTTTGTTGCTTCTCTTCGGAAGGTATTCGGTGTGCCGGCTCGCGCCGCCTCTGCTGCGAAGCTCCTTATGTCCGTCAGACAGGGTTCACGATCCATAGCCGAATACGCCATTGAGTTTCGTACCCTGGCAGCAGAGGTGGGCTGGAATAATGAGGCTCTGGTCGCTGCTTTCTCTCATGGTCTCTCGGATGCCTTGAAGGATGAGGTTGCAGCTAAGGACCTACCAGTGGAGCTCGAGGCTCTTATTTCTTTCCTGATTTTGATTGACACCAGACTCAGGGAGAGACCTTCCTTTAAGGAGAGCCTGCGGAGGCCTCCTAACAGTTTGGCGCCTACGTTTGCTGTCCCACCCGTGCCTCCCTCTCCTCCCACGCCTCCTGGGGTTGACTTGTCTGGGGGTGAACCCATGCAGCTGGGGTTTGCTCGCCTGTCCGAGGGGGAGAGGGTACTCCGGAGACGCGAGGGCCGATGCATGTACTGTGGTCTCGGTGGGCATTTTCGGTTGGCATGTCCGAACCGTCCGGGAAACGCTCGCACCTGAGATCCTGTCGGGGGCAGATCTTGGGTGGAGTCTCCTCATCCCCGGTTTCCCGTGTGGATAAACCACTGATCACTGTTGTCCTCTCCTGGGTCGGGGGCTCGGTGACGACCCAGGCGTTGGTGGACTCTGGTGCTGGTGGTTTTTTCATTGATAGTGAGTTCGCTGCCGCCAATTCCATTCCTCTGCAGGCTCGAGGTTCCCCGCTGGCTCTAGAGGTGATAGACGGCAGACCCCTCCAGCCGTCACACGTGACTCATGAGGCCCTTCCAGTGGGGATAGCCATTGGTGCCGTTCACAGAGAGTCGGTCTATTTCGTCTCCACACTACTCGGTGGTCTTGGGGTACCCCTGGCTCCAGAAGCATAATCCGACTTTCGACTGGAGATCGTCCGAGATCCTCTCATGGTCACCACAGTGTGGGGCTAGTTGCATCCATGGGCCTGTCAAGTTGCTGTGTACTTCCTCGGACTCTCTGTTGCCTCCTGAATACGAGGAGTACCAGGATGTATTCGATAAGGTGCGCGCAGTTGCCCTATCTCCGCACCGCCCATACGATTGTGCCATAGAGTTACAACCTGGTGCCGTTCCTCCTCGCGGCAGGGTCTATCCACTGTCGGTTGCGGAGAATGAGGCCATGGAGGAGTACGTGATGGAGGCGCTGTCCTGTGGTCACATTCGCAAATCCTCGTCCCCAGCAGGGGCTGGATTTTTCTTTGTGAAAAAGAAGGGCGGTGAGTTGAGGCCTTGCATCGATTACAGGGGCCTTAATCGCATCACGATCAAGAACGCTTACCCGATACCCTTGATTTCCGAGCTGTTCGATCGCCTTAAGGGGGCCACGGTCTTTACCAAACTCGACCTGAGGGCGGCATATAACCTGGTAAGGATCAAGGCGGGCGATAAGTGGAAGACCGCGTTTAACACCAGGACCGGTCATTATGAATCCTTGGTTATGCCCTTTGGGTTGTGCAATGCGCCCGCAGTCTTTCAGGAATTCATCAACGATGTTTTCCGTGACCTGTTGCAGCAGTGTGTGGTGGTCTATTTGGATGACATCTTGGTATACTCTGATTCCATGGAGGCCCACATTCTGGATGTCAAGCGAGTGTTGCAACGGTTACGAGAGAACAAGCTGTTCGGTAAGCTTGAGAAATGCGAATTTCACCGATCCCAGGTAACCTTCTTAGGTTACATCATTTCCGCTGAGGGGTTCTCCATGGACCCTGAGAAGGTTTCGGCTGTCTTACAGTGGCCTCAGCCCAGTGGTCTTCGTTCCTTGCAGCGCTTTTTGGGCTTCGCCAATTATTATCGGAAGTTCATCAGGGACTTCTCCATGCTGGCCAAGCCTCTCACGGATCTGACCAGGAAGGGCAGTAATTCCCAGGTCTGGCCGCTCGAGGCCATCCGGGCTTTTGAGGCCCTAAAATCCGCCTTTGTGTCGGCTCCGATTCTGTCTCATCCCAACCCTGGGTTGCCCTTTGTCCTCGAGGTGGACGCGTCTGAGACGGGAGTAGGCGCCCTTCTGTCTCAGCGTAGAACACCAGAGGGTCCGCTGCTTCCTTGTGGGTTTTACTCCCGGAAACTGTCACCCGCGGAGTGCAACTATCAGATTGGTGACAGGGAGTTATTGGCCATAGTGCAGGCTCTCAAAGAGTGGAGGCACTTGCTCGAGGGCTCGGTGGTTCCGGTTATCATCCTGACGGACCACAAGAATCTGACCTACCTTTCTGAGGCCAAGAGATTGACACCACGTCAGGCCAGATGGGCTCTGTTCTTGTCACGTTTTAATTACGTGGTCTCCTACCTAACCGGTTCCAAGAACATCAGGGCGGATGCCTTATCACGGCAGTACTCCGAGCTGTCCAGGGAGGAATCTATACCGACTTCGGTCATACCTCCGAATCAGATCCTGGCCGCCATTCACACCAGCCTGACCTCTCCCCTTGGTGAGCAGATTTTGGCGGCTCAATCTGGTGCTCCCTCTGGGAGACCCAACGGCAGATGTTTTGTGCCTGAGGAGTTGCGCACTCGGTTGTTGCGAACCTACCATAACTCCAAGACCGCGGGGCATCCTGGTAAGAATCAGCTGTCCTGGGCTGTTTCACGTCTGTTCTGGTGGCCTTCCCTACGTTCCGACATCGCCGCATATGTAGCGGCATGCTCCGTTTGTGCCCAAAGTAAGTCCCCTCGGCACCTTCCGTTGGGCCTGCTGCAACCCATAGCCACCGGGGAGCGCCCATGGTCACACCTGGGGATGGATTTCATTGTGGACCTCCCTGCATCCCGAGGCCATACGGTCATTCTCATGATTGTGAATCGGTTTTCCAAAATGTGCCACTGTGTTCCTCTCAAGAAGTTACCCTCTGCACAAGAGTTGGCCACGATTTTTGCCTGGGAGGTCTTCCGGTTGCACGGTTTGCCCAAGGAGATAGTGTCGGATCGGGGGAGTCAGTTTGTGTCCAGGTTCTGGCGCGCCTTTTGCTCCCAGTTGGGGATTCATCGCTCCTTCTCCTCGGCCTACCACCCTCAGTCCAATGGGGCCGCAGAACGATCCAATCAGGCCTTGGAGCAATTCCTTCGTTGCTATGTCTCCGATCACCAGGACAATTGGGTTGACCTCCTGCCTTGGGCTGAGTTTGCCAGGAACACGGCGGTGAACTCTTCCTCTGGGACGTCTCCCTTCATGGCCAATTATGGGTTCCAACCTGCCGTGTTACTGGAGGCATTCTCTCCCCAGGATATTCCGGCTGTGGAGGATCACCTTTCCGTCCTACGCGCCTCTTGGGTACAGATCCAGAAGTCCCTTGAGGTCTCTGCGCAGCGCCAGAAACTCCAAGCTGATCGCAGACGAGCGCCTGCTCCTTCCTACCAGGTCGGAGACCGTGTATGGTTGTCCACTCGCAACCTCAACCTTCGAGTGCCCACTCCCAAGCTGGCTCCTCGCTTTGTTGGTCCCTTCCGAGTGCTTCGCAGGGTAAACCCAGTAGCCTATGCCCCTGCGCTTCCTCCTGGCATGCGGATCTCCAACGTGTTTCATGTCTCCCTGTTGAAGCCACTGGTGTGCAATCGCTTCACTTCCTCGGTTCCTCGGCCTCGTCCGGTCCAAGTGGGCAATCATGAGGAGTATGAGGTGAGCAATATCCTGGACTCACGCCTGGTCCGCGGTCGGGTGCAGTTTTTGGTCCACTGGCGTGGTTATGGTCCAGAGGAGCGTTCCTGGGTTCCCTCCACAGATGTCCATGCTCCTGCCTTGCTCCGAGCCTTCCACGCACGCTTCCCTCAGAAACCGTTTTTTGCACCGCGGAGGAGGGGCCCTTGAGGGGGAGGTACTGTCATGGTCTTACCTCTCTCCTGTCTCCTTCGTTTGACATGTGCTGGCGGCCATCTTGGTTTCTGGGTCTCTTGTAGCCTCCCACCCTGCGGCTCCTCCTTCCCACTGGGAGGAGCTGGATGCCTGGCTCATATATATAGGAGGTCTGTGGCTTCAGTTCCTTGCTTGGTCCTCCTGTGTTCACATGCTTCTAAGACTGCTGCTGCTTCTGGTTCCGATCCTGGCTTCGTCTGACTTCCCTGCTGGTTCCTGATCCTGGCTTCGTCTGACTTCCCTGCTGGTGTCTGATCCTGGCTTCGTCTGACTTCCCTGCTGGTTCCTGATCCTGGCTTCGTCTGACTACCCTTCTGGTTCCTGACCTCTGGCTTCGCAAGACTCTGCTTCGGTTTCACCATCCGTTTGGACTTTTGCTTTACAGCTTGATTTTCAATAAAGCCTTCTTATTTTCACTTATCTCTTGTTGTACGTCTGGTTCATGGTTCCGTAAAACATTGTTCTTTGAGGGGTCACAGACCCCCAAAGCATCCTCGCAATGTTGAGGGCATGTGGCTTGGTACAGTTCAGGTTGCGTGCTCGGATAAAGGATCTGGTGTGGATTTTTGGGGTGAACTCCACGCCATTTTTTTTTTAATTTGGGGTGGAGTTCCCATTAAAATCCATACCAGACCTGAAGGGCCTGGTAATTGAATTTGGGGGGAGCCCCACACATTTTTTTTTATGAATGACTTTTCTCTGTATTGCCGGGAGACGACAATTCATTATAGCCGTGAGTGATTTTAAATTACTTTTTTTCCTTCAGAAATGACATTTTGTGCAGGGACAGTTCTAATCACGGGAAACAAGCCCTACTTTACAGGCATACTATACATCCCCCCTAGGTACGAAATTTAAAGGAATATTTCACTTGTTTTGCATTGATACATGTCCCCTGGGGCTGGAACCGGGTCCCCAAAAAATTATGATTTTTTTTTCCTTACGATTTTTTTTAACACATTGTGAACAGAGCAATATAATGTTAACAAATCAATGTTTTACTACTCTGGGAAAGCTTTTTTTTTTTACAAATTATGTTTGCTGATAGCAATGAATTACATTGCTATAAGCAAGCAATTTTGCTGAATGAAACTGATTCATTCAGTTGGTTTTGTTGTGATTTGCTGTGATTGGTCAAAGCTAATCACATGGTACATATGGGCTGTGATTAGCCCTGTCTGTACCATGTGATCAAATTGATCAATCACAGCTAGCAACACAATTGTACACAATGGATGGCATAAAAGGAAGGTCTCAATTGTGTACAACTGTCCTGTGACCTACTATGCTATCACATGCCTGATGAAGGGGCCCTGCATGGCTCTGAAATGCTGCACTGCTCTGTGATGTGATCATGCAATAAAAACCCATTTGGATGCTACCTTGTCGATCCATGGTGTGCTGGCAAATATCTCCATTGTGACCTGCTGTGATTGGTAACATGGTACCAGAAGCGAACCAGTACTCTGATCAGTCATTAGCTGTGTCTTGTGGACATGAACGGTGACAGATCATGCCACTCCGCGGCCACACAAACCTTGCTTTCTGACACAAAGTCATATGATGTCCAGTCATGATCTTAAAGCCACCGCCCGGCCATCATTGTGCTATAGATGGGAAGTGGTTGAAGTGTATGTTTCCCCAACATTTCATATTCCTGATATGTATCTGTTGTATTATGTAGTTATATTAAAAATATCCTGTTCTCTTTGCATTGCTTCTTTTATGTAAAATGATTGGTGATCCTGCCATTCACCCTGCTTTCCTACATCAAACTGACCATGCTAGGCATGGAAGCAGTTCTATCCCAATGTGGTCAGTTTTCTGCTTGTCCTTCAATGACCTGACACTGCAGTCTCCAGCTCCAGTTTTCTAAAATTCTTATGCAGTCAAGAACAGGTTATGTGATTACTTTAGATTTTTTTCCTCAATGTCCGCCGGCCACACGCGATCGTTCCCCGCCTCTGCGGGGAACTGCCAAAGTAAACAAGGCAAATCTCCGTTCTGTCAGGGGATCACATAGAGATCCTGTCTTTCTTCCTGCTATGCAGGAAGATGGATCTGTGTGTTGTCCCTGGCAGCCCACCCCCCATATAGTTAGTAAACACACCCAGGGAACACATTTACCCCTCGATCGCCCCTGATGTTAACCCCTTCCCTGCCAGTGCCATTAGTACAATGTCAGTGCATATTTTTAGCACTGATCCCTGTAATAATGTCACTGGTTCCCAAAAAAGAGTAAAAAATGGCAGGTGTCTGGTCTGTCCGCCAAAATGTTGCAGTCCCGCTAAAAATCACAGATTATCGCCATTACTAGTAAAAAAAATAATAATAACAAAAATCCCATAAATCTATCTCCTATTTTATAGATGCTATACATTTTGTGCAAACCAATCAATATATGCTTACTGTTTTGTTTTTTTACCAGAAATATGTAGCAGAGTACAAATTGGCCTAAATTGATGAAGAAATTAGATTTAAAAAAAAAATTATTGGGTATGTTTTATAGCAGAAAGTAAAACAAATGTTTTTTTTCAGCATTGGTTATGCTGAATCAGTTGTTTTGCAAAGTAGGTTTTTTTTGTTTTACATATTGTCACCAGTCAGTGTCCCTGATCACTGTCACACCAATCATATGGTGATGCTGTACTTCTCTTGTGACAGCACTTAAAAAATAAATTTTTTTTTTTTTAATTTCTTAATTTTCAAAAAAAGTGTGACAACAATTTTGAACTTTAAAAATCTCGCCATGTCTCTTACTAAATACCTTTGGGTGTCCACTTTCCAAAAAAGGGTTATTTTGGGTGTATTTGTCCTGTTCAGGCATTTTAGGGCCTCAAGAAATTAGATTGTCCGTTAGTACATCAGGATTGATCAATTTTCAAATATATATACCATAGTGTGTAGACACTGTAACTTTCACACAGACTAAGAAATATACACAGATATGGGTTATTTTTACCAAAGAAATGTAGAAGAATATATTTTGGCCTAAATTTATGAAGAACGGTCATTAATTTGCAAATTTTTATAACATAAACAAATAGGGGCAAGGTCCTTAACCTGCATAATTGTCCGGGGTCTTAAGTGGTTAAATACCACAAAAAAAAAGCTATATCTGTCTCAAAAAATGTTTAACATTTCATTTGGGTACAGACATGTAGACTATTTTTGAGGTTCCCTGAGGCCTGCTTTAGGAATTACTGCTCTGTGGATCCAGAAGAAGATGAAGAAAACGTGAAAAACATTTCTGGCCAATTATGTCTCAAATGGGAAAAAAAATATTTCCTGACTTTAAATATTGAAATCAGTTTATACCCTCGGATCCCCCATATACAACTGAACTGCTTACTGATACATAATATGTGGCTGCAGGAGCCTTTTCAGTGGATTATTTCCTACTGCAAATAAAAATCACTCTAAGTTCTCAAAAGGAAATGTTAAATATGATGCAGGCTATACTTTAAAGTAAAAAACTTGGTTTTGTTTTGTGTTATTTAATGCCTCAGAAATAGAGTGACATTGTGGATCGCACCCTCTGACGTCACTTTAACATTTAGACTGCTAAGAGAAAAAGCATGACCTTTAAAATAATCAAGTGGAAGCTGTCTGCAGTCCATTCCTAAAAGTGTTTTATTAAAGGTGCTAACCTTATTTGGTATAACTGCACAATGTCACTTTGTGTATATTTGGTGTATAAAGGGTTTGAATTATTTTTTAGGGTCCTAGAAAATTGACAATAAAATAAATATTTTTAGGGAAAACAAAGGTAATTTTCTCTACCAGACTGTTTAAGATTATCTACAAGTTATGCAAATCTACATTTTGTGATAGTACTCACCAAAAATAGAAGTAGGTCACAACATTCTGAACAATGACCCATTGAGTCCTAGTTAAAGGGAGACTTTTATTCATAATAATAATAATACTTATAGTTGATAAAACCCTGATTGACCAATGAAGGGATGGGCTAATATAGTGCTGGGGGGGGGGGGTACATACTCCAGCCTTCTGATTTGTTCTCCAACTGCTTTCCTTGCCTAAAGAAGCCCGATCTCATTGGTGGGTGAAACACGTCAGTGTCACGTCATCACGCACAGCAGATGTCGCCTGCATGCACATACGCACCACGGCTCATACATACTTAGCTCTACAGCTGGTTGGGTAAATTAAACTAGACTAAAAAGGTTGGGACTTTAAATGAGGCACTGGGTATCAGCCAAATACCTCCATCCCCACTGATTTGAACAGAAAAAGACAAGGGTGGGACTTTAAATGAAACATGCATCCCAGGAGAACCACAGAACAATTGAATATGGCAGGTATCCCGTACACTAGACCCAAAAATGTTAACATGAGAGCATTGCATAGCAGCAATTGGCAGTCACTGTTTTAATCGCATAGAAAATATATAACAAAAAACAATAATGACATAGCATACATGGTATAATAGTCAAAGATTAAATAATACATAATTATGTAACAATAAATGGTAATAAAGTATAATAACATATTGGGTTCATATATAACAACAGTAGAATAAAGGGAGAAAAACCAATTCAATTGAAGCGTGTCTCCATAGTAAACAATTATAGAACTTGCATATGCTGGCACACTCCACTAGGTATGGGAACTGATGGGTAGTAATGATATTACTATATATATACATACAGAGGGGGCATCTAAGTGGCTCCGAATGGGCATATTAAGTACATTATAAAAGTGATATAAAATCAGTTAAAAATATATCACCATAATGGTTATAACCATATTTGGTTAGTAGAATTCAATCTGTGTATGAAGTAGTAGGTATTGCAGTAGCGGTATGTATATGAAAAGGCATCTTATTGGCTCAACGCGTTTCATGGCTACTGCCACTCTTCAGGAGCAGGTATGTAGTAGGGGTCTATAAATATCAAAACAATAAAATTAAAATATGTAGTAACAATTCCTAAGATAACTTACAGGCATGCCTATGACTGTGGGTATAGGCGTGGAGTACAGGAAGCCGGGAAGGCCCGGTCGGAAGAACATCAGCCCACGGGAGCTGAGGTGGAATGACCCCACCATGCAGGCTGGTAATCTGGTAACAAGCTGGGTTTCCCAGAAAGGGATTTACATGGGTTGAAGTTGTGGATAAGTCCTCCATAAAAATATATCTCCATAATTGTTATAACCGTATTTGGTTAGTAGAATCCAATCAGTGTATGAAGTAGCAGGTATTGCAGTAGAGGTATGTATATGAAAAGGCATCTTATTGGCTCAACGCGTTTTGTGGCTACTGCCATTCTTCAGGAGCAGGTATGTAGGAGGGGTCTATAAATATCAAAACAATAAAATTAAAATATGTTGGTATGGTGAATCTCGGTGCGGGGACAGAAGGGAGAAGATAGAGACCAGTAACAATTCCTAAGATAACTTACAGGTATGCCTATGACTGTGGGTATAGGCGTGGAGTACAGGAGACCGGGAAGGCCCGGCCGGAAGAACATCAGCCCACGGGAGCTGAGGTGGAATGACCCCACCATGCAGGCTGGTAATCCGGTAACAAGCTGGGGTTCCCAGAAAGGGATTTACATGGGTTGAAGTTGTGGATAAGTCCTCCATATGTGCAGCCATCTATAGAGGAACAGAAGTGTGTGATAATAAAAAACATAAAGTGTCAAAAGTATATATGTAGTAAAGATAGGTAGGTAAAAAAGATAAAATAAAGTAGGGACCAATAGAGGAAAGACGGTGTAATATGTGAAATGGTGTAAAGTGAGATATATTGTGGCAACAATGTAGGTGGTAAGCAGTAGAGTGGTATGAAATATAATACAGTGTGGTAACAATGTATATAGTAAACAAACCTCAGTACTGAGGTGATAATTCATAGGCACTAAGCAAGATGGTGATCAATAATAAAGAAAGGTGAGATAGGGATAGCAGGATATGGTGGTAACAAACATCAAAAATTACCTTGATGAATGGGGCTGTGAGGGTGTATGCTGCAAACACAATCATGGACGTGTCCATTTGAGGGGGGACCAGCTAGACCGGTGAGAGTAGTAATACTCACTGCAATTATAGGCGGGGGATCCACCAACGACACGCTGGTTGGGGAAGTCCTGCATCACTGTGAATATCTGCACAAGGACTCAGATGGGTGGAGCCACGCTATATGGTTCTACCTGCTTCAAGAGCAACTCCACAGATGATCCCTCTACGCTACATCACCGGATCAAGTTTGCTTCTGGGTTCTGGGGGATTGGTGAATAATACTTCATGAGGTGATACTGTCTATGTTTCACCAGCATAAGTGCACCTGTTAGCTCTTTGCTTTACAAGTCCATTGCTGGGATGAGTTATTATATGCTGACTGTGCCCATTAATATGCCGATTCAACTATCAGCTACAGTATATGTGAGCGTTTTTGATTTTGCACTTCACTACCTCTAAACAAACTTTGTTCCATGAGTGCTGGCAAAATTGAAGTATTGCTGATGCCATGTTCTCTCATTTGGCCCTACATATACTTTAGGGCTGTAACTTTGACATTGGCTTTAGGTCACACCATTGTGGCTGTGGATTATGTGTTCCATCCCACTGTCATTGAATGGTCTGTCAACTTTATTGTTTAGCATGTTAGTGGAGCTTATGGGTGTGCAATCTGGTACAGGATGTTAATTCTATACATAGTTCTGTCATCGCGGTGGCTGGCGTATTGCTTTTGTCTTTCATGGTGTTCGATCTTACACCGCGTCTGAACAACCACAGCGCGCTCTGCTGTGAGAGCCAAGATTGGCCCAAGGCAGGGTGCCTTGAGGCAATCATGGCTCAGGGGGCTATGTCCACCCCCACACTATATAAGGCTGCTTACATGGCAGCCATATATAGTGTAAAGTCTGAGAGAACGTTAGCTAGAGGCAGGTTAGTTAATGGTGTGCAGGCAGTTTAGTATATATTAGACATGTGCATTCGTTTTTGTCCGAATGCATTTTCGTCTGAATTTCAGGTATTTTCATTATCGTTTTAACAAACGATAACGAAAGCACAGAAAACGAAAACCGAAAGATCCGACATAAACAAATGCTTTATTTTCGTTTTCGTCGCGGCCGAATGTGCCTATTCTTAACTCTATTAGTCCAATATTATTCTACATAAAGAGAAAAGATTCGACTTTATAGAGACATGAAGAAGAGTCGACATAGAGAGAAAAGATTCGACCCAGAGAGAAAAGATTCGACATAGAGAGACATGAAGATTTGACATAGAGAGACATGAAGATTCGACATAGAGAGACATGAAGAGTCAAAACATTTTTTTATTTTTTTTAAGATTCTGTCGAATCTTCTTTTTTTTTTCTTCTTCTTCTTCTTCTTCTTCTTCTTCTTAGAACATTCGACAGACACCATAAGCCTTCAATGACAGATTCAACCTTAATTGTGCCTAACCTTAACTCTATTAGTCCAATATTATTCTACATAAAGAGAAAAGATTCGACATAGAGAGAAAAGATTGGACATTATAGAGACATGAAGAAGAGTCGACATAGAGAGAAAAGATTCGACATAGAGAGAAAAGATTCGACATAGAGAGACATGAAGATTCGACATGAAGAGTCAATTTTTTTTTTTTTTTTTAAAGATTCTGTCGAATCATCTTTTTTTTTTCTTCTTAGAACATTCGACAGACACCATAAGCCTCCAATGACAGATTCGACCTTAATTTGGATTTTCGGACAAATGCATTTTTTTAACGAAAAACAAAACAAATAAAAACGAATTTAGGGAGTAACTAAATACATTTATTTTTCCGACGAAAAAAAAATTCTGAAACAAAAAATTTCAGTGTGCACATGTCTAGTGTATATATATATATATATATATATATATATATATATATATATATATATATATATATAAATGTTTTTTTTATATATATATATATATATATATATATACATACATATATATATATATATATATATATATATATACACAGTGGGCCAGATTCACGTAGCTCAGCGGATCTATAGATCCGCTCGATCTACGTGAATTAAGATCCGCTCCCGCAAGTTTAGGAGGCAAGTGGCTAATTCACAAACCACTTACCTCCAAACTTGCGACGGCGGATCCTAAATCCCCCAGCGGAATTCAAATTCCGCAGGTAGGGGAGTGTCATATTTAAATCAGGCGCGTTCCCGCACCAATTTAAATGCGCAGGCGCCGTCCGCGAAATTTCCCGGCGTGCATTGCTCCCACTGACGTCGCTAGGACGTCAGTGGTTGCGACGCTTACGTAAACGACGTCCGTCCGTATTCGAGAACGACTTACGCAAACGACGTTAAAAAATTCAAATTCGAAGCGGGAACGCCGGCTATACTTAACATTGGCTGCGCCTGATAAAATAAAGGGTAAGTATACGACGGGTACGCCGCTACGGAAACATCGTAAGAAGACTGCGTCGGGTCCGCGTACGTTCGTGAATTTGCGTATCTCGCTGATTTACATATTATTTCTTGTAAATCAGCGGGAACGCCCCTGGCGCCATTTTTTTATTTAAAAATAGATCCGACAGTGTAACACAATGTAACACTGTCGGATCTAGCCCTATCTATGCGTATCTGATTCTATGAATCAGGCGCATAGATAGGACCAGTTTACGTCAGAGATACGATGGTGTATCTGTAGATACACCGTCGTATCTCTTTGTGAATCTGGCCCAGTGTAGTCAGTGTAGTGTAGACTATGCCCCGGATTCAGATTGGAATTAGGACAGCGTATCTCCGGATACGCCGTCGTAACTCTGAGTGTGCTATAAGATCCGACCGACACCGTCGTATCTTAGGCTGCATATTTACGCTGGCCGCTAGGTGGCGCTTTCGTAGATTTACACAAAGAATATGCAAATTAGGTAGATACGCCGATTCAGAAACGTACGTCCGCCCAGCGCATTTTTTTACATCGTTTACGTTAGGCTTTTTCCGGCGTAAAATTACCCCTGCTATATGAGGCGTATCCTATGTTAAGTATAGACGTCGGGCCAGCGTTGATTTTTCGTCGATTATGTCGTTTGCGTAAGTCGTTCGCGAATAGGGCTGGGCGTAATTTACGTTCACGCCGAAAGCATTGGCTTTTTGCGGGTTATTTTGGAGCATGCGCCCTGGGATACGTTCACGGACCGCGCATGCGCCGTTAGCCAAAAACGTAATTTACGTGGGGTCAGCCTTCATTACCATACAACACGCCCACTGCATTGAGAATTTGAATTCCGCGGGCTTACGCCGGACCACATACGCTACGCCGCCTTAACTTAGGGTGCAAGTTCTTTCTGAATACGGAACTTGCGCCCTATGTTACGGCAGCGTAACATATCTGAGATACGTTACGCCCGCCGATAGATGCACAATTGTATCTGAATCCGGGCCTATATATACAGCACCGGAAGTGTATTAATATATACGGTATATACCGTGTAGTATATGTATATACTCTGCATTCAGTGCAGGCAGTGTATTAATATATATATATCATGTAGTGTATATATATATATGGGCACAGAGATTTCTCCAGATTCTCAGAATTTTGTGATGATATTATGTACTGTAGATGATGATATAGTTAAAGTGGATATACACCCACTCTCATCCTTTCTAAACTACTGCCATAGTGCTGATCTATAAGGATATAGATGCCTCCTGCATGTATGCTTACCTGTCAAATGTCTCCCCTCTGTCTGATATGAGACCTGAAAAACTGCAGATTCTGTGAGTGGGTGGAGTTGTGATGTCAGTAGACTCTCCGCCCACCTCTACACTCCCCTTGTCAACATGTATTTTTTTCTATGTATTTCTTACACTGAATTCTGCTATGATCACTAACATCCAGTCAAAATCCAGAAAAGTAACCACATAACTTCAGAAAAGGAGTGGGGGTGGGAATTAAAAAATAATGCCTGTCTCCAGGCTAGTGCATGAGATATGTAAATATAGTGTCACTCACAGCAAGGGGGCGGAACGGACCAAGGTTTTTCTCTGTAACTCCGTTTTATTTCATTGAACAATAAAAGAGGATTGCTTAGAGCTGGATTAACTCTGTGTGGCAAGACTGGGCACAGATGATAGGAAATCGTATACTGTCCATTGTGACATCATTAGGACCATTATTCAAAAAATGTTCAACAATTTTTAGAGGCAGATTGTCACAGATTGGTGAGCCTCTGCTCACCCTTACTTCTGAGACAATCTGACTCTCTAAGGCCCCGTACACACGGTCGGACAAAACCGATGAGAATGGACCGAAGTTCAGTTTCATCGGTCCAAACCGACCGTGTGTATAGCCCATCGGTCTGTTTTCCTTTGGTCCAAAATTTTAAAACATGCTTCAAAACCGAACCGATGGACTGCTGCCCGATCGGTCCAAACCAATGGTTAGTACAGAAAAGCATCGGTTCAAAACCCGCGCATGCTCAGAATCAAGTCGACGCATGCTTGGAAGCATTGAACTTCGTTTTATTCAGCACGTTGTGTGTTTGACGTCACCGCGTTCTGACCCGATCGTTTTTTGGAACGATGGTGTGTACGCACATCAGACCATCAGGCCACTTCAGCGGTGAACCGATGAAAACGGTCCGTCGGACCATTCTCATCGGTTTGGAACGACCGTGTGTACAAGGCCAAAGATGCTCTTTTTATTAGTTGTTCTTCCAGTTCTTCCTTGTTAACACCACTTACTTTGCCAGCTTTTTCTTGCCCTGTTCAAACTTTTTTTGAGATGTGTTGCTGCCATCAATTAAAAATTACTTTTTTTCTTGAAATGGTGCATTTTTTTTTTCAGTTTAAATATTTGATATGTTTTTTATTGTGAATAAAATATGGATTTTTTAAGATTTTAAAATCGTATTCTAGTTTTATGTTCGAACTTACACAGCGTCTGAACTTTTTTGGAATTGGGGTTGTAAATGCTCATGGAGTAGTAGTGATTGATTTTATTTATACTGTGCCTTCTGCTTTGTAGAACTGCACAATGATGGTGCCATATTGCTCGTTTTATCTCAGAGCTCTGTCAGCTGCCTTTAGTTGAAGAAGATATGACAGTAACAATGTATTAAATTCTCATATTCACAGTTGAATCAAATAGGAATACTGTTTTATGACAAAATATATAATATTCAATATTTGCTGTGACAATGGACTGGAAAACATTTGAATGGAGAAAGTGGTGTGTTGTTCCTATCTTTAATTCTCTCAAAGACCATTAAGGGCTTATAACAAGCTTCATATACTTAGCCAACAGGATGTTTACTGTCAACTTGAAGACAACATTAAAGCAGACTGGATGATTGTATTACATTCAGCTTCTAATTTAAAAGGCAATGAAAAAGAATATACTCCCTGCCCCAGTGTCTTGCATGTTAACCTTTTTGTTACCCTGCTAAATTATTACTCTCCACGTACAATAATTAGATAAAATATGGTTACACAAGAATTACCAACTAAAAAAAAGATAATGCACTAGCACCAGACAATCACGTGAATGTTAACCTAATAAAAACTGTCTGATGTTTTTTGTATTATTTTGCTTTCCATGCACTAATTTAATCTAGTATTTTACATTTTTAGTCTGTTATTTAATTTTGGATAATTTTGCATCTTTTTTAAGGAAATCTATAATGGTTTTGCATGTATTTTTTTTTATGTATTGTGTTTTTACTTTTATATTTATATATACAGTATCTCACAAAAGTGAGTACACCCCTCACATTTTTGTAACTATTTTATTATATCTTTTCATGTGACAACACTGAAGAAATGGCACTTTGTTACAATTTAAAGTAGTGAGTGTACAGCTAGTATAACAGTGTACATGTGTTGTTCCCTCAAAATAACTCACCACACAGCCATTAACCTCCCTGGCGGTATGATTATTTCAGAAAAAAGGCGCTGAAAGCGGTACCATTATTTGCAAGGAAATTTGGCGTTTTATACTGTAGGCCTGCAATTCTTAGGAATAACTCACTTAAATCTGACCAAACAGGAGTCTAGTAGGCATCCCGGGTATGAAATTTTTTAAAAACCAAATTATAAATTATAATATAATAAATAATTATAAATAATTATAACAAATAATAATATAATTATAATAAAAATTATTCAATAATGTTATCAACTCAAAATCACTGACATTTGCTCAGTTGCAGAATTGTCGCTGTCATTACTTTTAATTTTTTATGACGAATTTCCCCACAAATCGCTATCGCACAATTCTGCAAGTGATTATAATTTATTATCGCTGTTTTCTAGCTGCTCTAAACCCATTTTTGACATAAAGGGACACTTTTGGTTGCTATGGACAATCTACAGTTTGCAGGCAGAAAGAACAATTTTTATTATATAAAAGAACATGTAGGGCACTGGGCAGACCACTAGGGACAAGGGGTGTGTGTATTTTTTACATACAGTACTGTAATCTATAAGATTACAGTATACTGTATGTATTGTGTTTGTTTACCTTTTTGAGTGTGGCGCCGTTCTCCGCTCCCGTACGTCGTAACATCGCAGGGAACGGAGATCGGCGGCACACAGAGGCACTGTGTGAATCGAGCGAGGTCCCGCTCGCTCAAACAGCGCGGTGGGATCGCTGGATCCAGGGACAAGGTAAGTAAACCAAGCCTGTGGATTCTGCGAGGCGAGCCCGAGTCTGACTCGGGGTTACTGATCGTAGCACAAAAATCTCACACCGAGTCTAACTCGGGAATACCGCCAGGGGGGTTAATGTCTAATCAACAAAAATGAGTACACCCCTAAGTGAAAATTTCCAAATTGGGCCCAAAGTGTCAATATTTTGTGTGGCCACCATTATTTTCCAGCACTGCCTTGACCCTCTTGGGCACATGTGTCAAACACAAGGCCCTCCACGCCATTTCATGTGGTCCTCGCACTCAGAGTTGGTTTTCAGCTGAAACATCATGAAAACTCTCACAGGTCCATGCCTGCACTGCACTCATGGCAGAGACAAGGAAGATTAAGATGGCATGTGCAGTGTGGGATGGGGCATCACATGGTAAGCTGCACTGTGATCCCCATCTGTGCCCCAGTGCAAAGATTCCAACCAATGATTTTCACTGCCGGCTGGGCCGGGTAGGTGAGATGCAAGGAAACTTTTAGGGTGGAGGAAATGTGTATATAGGTGGGGAATTAGTTGACGCAGGGAATATCTGATTACCTCCTGGGGGATCAGGAAGGATTTTTCCCCTTCCGGAGAAAATTGGACAATGCTTTATTGTTTTTTTTTTTTTGGCCTTCCTCCAGATCAACTGTGTATATAGGTATTTGTATATGGAGGTTTTTTAGCTTTTTTTATTTTTTTTACTGGTTGACCTAGACAGACCTGTGTCTTTTTTCAACCCGACTAACTATGTGAAAGACCCATATATTAAATGTTTATTTGTCAAGTAAACATTAGAATAGTATATGTTCTGTTGTAAAACGAAAGCCCTGTACACATGGGCCAGAATCTTGTCAAGATAAAAACGTTGTTTTTCCTGACGAGATTCTTGGCAAAAATCTCTTGCCGCCCGAGTTTACACACACTCCTTTCAAAAGAACCGCAGTTCTTTTGGAAGGCAAGAAAGCATTGACGTCATTGCGTGCGACAAGCATGCGCTCATCACATTCGATGCCGTCGCCGCCATCTTGCTGCAAATTCATTTCGAGCATGCGTGGGTTTCCACGGTGACAGGTAAGTATACACACTCTCGGGTTTCTCGGCAGGAAAACACTGCCGAGAATCACGATGAGAAAATATCTTGTCGATATTTTAGGCAGTTTTCTTGACGAGGAACCTGAAAGCCTGGTACACACGCACGGTATACTCGGCAAGAAAGCTTTTCCAGCAGTTTTCTTGCTGGTTCTTGCCGAGTAAACTGAGCAGGGAATTTATCAAACTTTGTTGCAGATTCCTACATTTTTGGGGAAAATCAGTGAACCAATCACACAAAAAGCAAATGACATTTCCAAGGAGCGGTCTGTACAGCAACTGTTGGGGAGTACTCGGAATGGTCCAGGGTGGAAAGTGGGACCAATCCTATTTAATTTATTCATTAACAACCTGGAGTATGGGATAAAAAGCTCAATCTCTGTATTTGCAGACTATACTAAGCTAAGCAGGGCAATAACTTCTCTGCAGGATGTGGAAACCTTGCAAGAAGATTTGAACACATTTATGGGGTGGGCAACTACATGGCAACTGATGTTTAAAGTTGTTTTCCCACCCCCAAAAAATGTAAAAGCAGCAGCTACACATACTGCAGCTGCTGGCTCTTAATAAATGGACACTTACCTGTCCTGGAGTTCAGTGATGTTGTCACCCGCAGCTGATGTTTCCCTCTGGGTTTTGGCTTCACGCTGGGTACCATACTGCACATGCGCAAGGCCCGCTCCTTTCTCTTACTGGCCCGGCGGCCGGGGGAGGAGGAGGGTGGCCTGCACTGACTTCATGGGCAGCGGCCCGGACTCTCAGAAGTGGCAAAGGATACCTGTCAAAGACAGGTATCCTGTCCTTCCTCCCCCCCCTGAAAGGTGCGTTGTGGCGCCGGAAGAGGGAGGAATCCGATGAGCGGAAGTTCCACTTTTGGGTGGAACTCCGCTTTAATGTAGAAACGTTTAAAATTTTTGGGTGGCAAAAATATTAATGCAAAAATATGAATGCAATCTACTCACTAGGGGTAGAACCTCTGGGGGAATCTAGGATAGAAAATGACCTGGGGGTCCTAGTAGATAGGCTTAGCAATGGCAAGCAAAGCCAAGCTGCTGCTAGAAAAGCAAACAGAATATTGGCATGCATTAATCGCTTTAGCTCCGGAAAAATGTACCACCTTCCTGACTAGAGCACTTTTTGCGACACAGCACTGCGTCACTTTAACTGACAATTGTGCAGTCGTGCAACGTTGCACCCAAACAAAATTGACATTTATTCCCCCACAAATAGAGATTTCTTTTGGTGGTATTTGATCACCTCTGCAGGTTTTTTTAGCACTATAATCGAAAAAAGAGCGTCAATTAAAAAAACTTAAAAATACTTTTTGCTATAATAAATATCCCCCAAAAATATATTAAACATTTTTTTCCCTTAGTTTAGGCCGATACATATTCTTCTACATATTATTGGTAAAAAAATTTTTTTTTTTTGCTAGTAATGGCAGGCGATAAGCGATTTTTAACGTGATTGAGATATTGCGGCGGACACGTCAGACACGTTTGACACTATTTTGCGACCGTTGTCATTTACACAGCAATCAGTGCTATAAAAATGCACTGATTAATGTGTAAATTACACTGGCAGGGAAGGGGTTAAATACTAGGGGGTGATCAAGGGGTTAAGTGTGTCCTAGGGAGTGATTCTAACTCTAGGGGCATGGGCTACCAGTGACATGACAGAGATCACTGCTCCCACTGACAGTGAGCAGTAGATCCCTGCCATGTCACTAGGCAGAACAGGAAAATGCCTTGTTTACATAGACATCTCCCTGTTCTGCCTCTCCATGTCACGATCGCGGACCTCCGGTGAACATCGTGTTTGTGAGGCCCGCAGGCACAGTCACGGAGAGTTCGGCGGCGTGCGCACGTCCGTGCGGCAAATTAAAGGGGACGTACCTCTACGCCCATTTTCCCACCGCTACCATTGTGCCGACGTATATTGGAGTGCAGTGGTCGACAAGTGGTTAAAAAGGGGACTAACTCCAGGGATAAAATGATACTTATCCCACTCTACAAGACTCTGGTCCGGCTGCATCTGGAGTATGCTGTCCATTTCTGGGAACCAGTCCTCAGGAAGGATGTGCTGGAAGAGAGAATCCAGAGAAGGGCAATGTAATGGAACGTCCCACACTCTGCTTGAGTGCTTCCGTCATATACCGCTTCCTATCAGTCTGGATATAGATATCAGATATTCCAGCTGCTCACAAGCACACAACGAGACGAGACTTGTTTGTCTGCTGAACACGGAGTGTTTATTAGAACCAAAATGCCAGTCTTATATACAGTTAAAGAGGAGGTATCCAGAACATAAATTAACATGAGCTAATTAACTAAATCATTTAGACAGCCAAGGTGACTCATAGATATGACCTTTCAGGGTAGATGTCATGTCTCCTCGCTCACCTGCTATACAATATACATTATCATAGGTGTAAACACAGGAGATCTTCACACAATAGCAGGGTCAATTAGCACAGAGAACAGACAGATGGCTGGAGGTGATGGCATGAGCATCTCCTTACACTGTATGTCCCAACAGTATGACTCAGTCACTCTAATATGGCATATACAGGGTCCCCAGACATACAGCTCACAAAGAGCAATGTTTCCCCAAATGCCAGGGTCCATGATCACAAGGCAAGAGGCTAGCATTCAGTCCCCTCCAAAAGTCTCTGTCCCGGGTGAGTCTGTTACAGGCAACAAAACTAATAAAGGGACTGGAGGACCTTAGTTATGAGGAGAGGTTGCGAGCACTGAACTTGTTCACTCTGGAGAAAAGACGCTTGAGAGGGGATAGGATTTGAATGTACAAATACCGTACTGGTGACCCCTCAATAGGGATAAAACTTTTCCGCGAAAGGGAATTTAATAAGACACGCAGCCATTTACCAAAATTAGAATAAAAGTGGTTTAACCTTAAACTGCGTAGAGGGTTCTTTACTGTAAGCGCGGTTAGGATGTGGAATTCTCTTCCACAGTCAGTGGTTTCAGCGGGGGGGGAACAATAATTAAAAAATACGATTAGATAAGCACCTGAACGGCCACAACATGCGGGCATATACAATGTAATACTGACATAAAATCACACACATAGGTTGGACTTGATGGACTTGTGTCTTTTTTCAACCTCACCTACTATGTAACGCCTCCATGCAGCCAATGACAGCGCTGCAGTTGAAAAGGAAAGGTAATTTGTATTATCATTCAATTACAATATGACTTGTTTCGCAATTGTATATGTTATATATATTTTTTTTAATTGCAAATTTTTTTCCACCAAAGTGGATTTACCCTTTAAGCTTCACAGAGAATTCTGACAGTTCTGTAACTCTGATAGCTCTACATTACCTGAGGCCTGGGTCACCGATCTCAACTTTCACTTCAGAGCCTCACCTGCACGTAAATTATGGAACTGCAGTTTTCCTATTTAAATATAATGCCATTAAAATAGAAATAATAGATAGATTTAAATGTTTCCCACAACAGTTACATTCCTCTCTGTATAGGTTTATTTTAAAGCAGAACTCCACGCTTATGTGCATGTTTACATACACTTGTTTTTTCAGCTACTAAGTGTAAGGTAGCTGATGACTGTAGCAGCCCCTCACAATATGTGATGGGAGAGTAACGCGGTTTGTCCCTTCACTGACATTAGGGAATGGCCCTGTGTGGCCCAAAGATCTTGACCATGTGGCAGGTTTTGTCAGTCAGAACGTTACAGTCAGTCATCAGGCAATTTTTTTCTGTCTTCAGTCTTGTGATAGTCTAACTGACAATTACTCAGTCATGCAACACTGTAATCAAATTATTATTTTTTAATATTTTGAGGGGGAAAAAAAACAATGAAATTTTTTTATTGCTTTTAATTGGAAATGTGAAATCTCAGGTCTTTTTGACCCCAGATCTCACATTATTGAGGCCATGTCCTGCTTATTTCTATAACAAGGAATATTTACATAATATTTTTTTTTAAACTGACAGTGTAAAAATAAAAAGTAAAATAAATAATATATTTTTTTTTTAAAGCACCTGCATATGCAAGTCGACCCCACATATGTAAACGATGTTCAAACCACACATGTGAGGTATTGCCGCAATCATTAGAGCGAGAGCAATAATTCTATATCTTCTCTGTAACTCCAAACAGGTAACCTGTTATCACTTTTAAAGCGTAGCCTATGAAGATTTTTAAGTACCAACGTTTGTTGCCATTCCACGAGCGTGTGCAGATTTAAAGCATGACATGTTAGGTATCAATTTACTCAGCGTAACAGTATCTTTCACATTTAAAAAAAAATGGAGCTAATTTTACTGTTTAATTATTTTTTTATTAAGAAAGTGTATTTTTTCCAAAAGAATTGTGTTTGTAAGACCACTGTGACATAAAGTATTGCAATGGTCTCCATTTTATTCTCTAGGGTCTCTGCTTAAAAAAATTATATATATATACTGTATATATATATATATATATATATATATATATATATATATATATATATATATATATATATATATATAATTTGTGTGCGTCTTAAGTAATTTTCTAGCAAAAAAATCTGATTTTCACTTGAAAACAACAAGTGTCATAAATAGGCTTGGTCCTTAAACATTACTATACAGGTCACTACAGAGATGAGATGAAGATGTGTGATGAACAAATGATAAGGTGAAGGGGTTAATCCCACAATCAAATTAATGAAATCACCACTTTGAACCTTCTGCTGCTTATGGTCTGCTGTTATTGAATGATCCTTCATGCCTTAAATCCCCCTTCCTCCATTGTAAGAGGAAGGGGAGGGCTCTCAAATGTAAACACTGGCAGTGTTTACATTTGTGCTGGCTGTGATTGGCCACTGCAGTGGTCACAAGACCTAGAGCTACCCTGTGTGGCTCTGTATATTTTGCCTATGATCTGTCTATTGACAGCACCATCACAGGCATTGTGCCCATTCCAGGTAGCATACAGTAGTAAACAGAGCATTGTTTATACAATTCACTCCAGAAAGGATCCACCTACCTGCCATGTTTCTATGTATAGTGGTAGTAAGGTGGTTAAAAAAATCCCCACGGCATTTACATTAGCAGGTATCACTGCTGTAGTGAAATGGTTTATACTGAGAAAGAATAAAATTGCACAAACCTTTAAACAGTCTATGTAGATCTCCCATGTGCAGAGACTTCTAGTGTAGCACAGAAAATCAGGTTTAAGCTTATAATACAGTCACAGGAGTACTTTAGAGCACAATGTCTTAGATCAATAAGGAAGCTGTAACTACATTTTCTGTCATCTGATGATATTGATGCAAAAACATAATGGTTGAAATTATAAAATCAATATCTTAATTTAATAAAAAAATGTCTATTGATGTTGTTAAAACTAAATTCAATGGAGATAATTTCCTACCTTGTAGAAACAAAGGGCCGGATTCAGATACATTGGTGTATCTATCTGCGGGGCATAACGTATCTCAGATACATTACGCCGCCGTAAATTAGGGTGCAAGTTCCGTATTCAGAAAGAACTTGCGCCCTATGTTACCGAGGCGTAACGTATGTGGTCTGGCGTAAGCCCGCCTAATTCAAATGTGGATGATGTGGGCGTGTTTTATTCAAATTGAGTGTGACCCCACGTATTTGAAGTTTTTTACGCATGCGCCGTTCGTGAAAGAATCCCAGTGCGCATGCTCGAAATTACGCCGCAACTCGTCAATGCTTTAGAACGTAACTTACGTACAGCCCTATTCGCAAACTACTTACGCAAACGACGTAAAATTTTCAAAATTTGCCGGCGGAAACGACGTCCATACTTAACATAGGATACGCCTCATATAGCAGGGGTAAATTTTCACCGGAAAAAGCCGGACGTACGTTTCTGAATCGGCGTAACTACCTAATTTGCATACTCCTTGCGGAAATATACGGAAGCGCCACCTAGCGGCCAGCGTAAATATGCAGCCTAAGATACGACGGTGTAAGACACTTACGCCGGTCGGATCTTAGGGAAATCTATGCGTAACTGATTCTATGAATCAGGCGCATAGATACGACCCCACAACTCAGAGTTACGACAGCGTATCCGGAGATACGCCGTCGTAACTCCGTTGTGAATCTGGCCCAAAATATGTAAATACTTTGGTAAAAGCTTATCCTTCATTTTTTTTCTTTAAATATCTCATGAAACAGTCTTTTAAAATAAATATAAACAGCCTAATTATTTAGCGGTTCAATTTAGGAAATACAGCCCTAGTTTTTTCTGACAGTAAGATTGAAATAAGCTAATCTTAAAGCATAAAAGATTTTTTAGAAATTAAAATAAGCAGTCCAGCGGTATTTAAAAAAACTAATGCAGCTTTTGCAGCAAATTTAAAGTTATCTATTCCGTTGTCATTATTTTGTAAAATATGCAAAATTGTACTTTTGACAAATGTTTTATATATAGTAATTTTCTATAGTTTTTATTTTTTTCACTTGTTTGTGTTCTGTGATTATGATTGATTGTGATGAATTAATCAGTGCAAACCAATTAATAAACAACTATATGAATTATATACAAAAAGTTTCTCGCTATAACACTTTTGAGTGAATCACCCACTGCATGAAACAATGTAGTAAATATAGTGCAGCGCAACTAAAGGAGGTATAAAGGAAAAAAAAATGTTCACCTTAATGCAATCTATGCATTAAGGTTAAAAAAACATCTGATGATCCTCCCCCGAGCCCCCTGTTTTACTTACCTGACCCCTCGAAAGTCCCGCGCTCGGTCCCGAGATCCTCTTCGCCGCTCAGGTTGGCCGCTGATTAGCTAGAGTGGATGGATTGAGAGCAGCGCAGCCATTGGCTTGTGCTGCTGTCAATCACATCCAGTGACGCGGCGCGCCGAGGGGCGGGGCCGAGTCATACAGTGAGCGGCTATGGCCGCTCGCTGTATCACGGAAGCGCACCCGCAAGGACTCATCACCATGCGAGCTCTCTCGCATTAATGTGATGAGTTCTTGCGGGGAGGACCAGAGACAGCCGCAGAGGGACCCCAGAAGATGTGGATTGGGGCCACTCTGTGCAAAACGAACTGCACAGTGGAGGTAAGTATGACATGTTTGTTATTTTAAATAAAAAAAAATTCCTATAGTGACCCTTTAATGCACTTTTGTAAGATTAAAGGGTGCTTACTGGGCACTTAAACCCCCCTCCTGCCCAGACCAATTTTCAGCTTTCAGTGCTGTCGCATTTTGAATGAAAAATGTGCGGTCATGCAACACTGTACTCAAATGACATTTTTATCATTTTTTTCCCCACAAATAGAGCGTTCTTTTGGTGGTATTTGATAACCTCTGTGGTTTTCCTTTTTTGTTAAATTTTTTTTTAAAAGACAGATTTTTTTTAAAAAATATATATTTTTTTATATTTTGTTAGAAAACTTTGGAAATGGGTATTTTTTCTCCTTCATTGATGTACGCTGATTAGGCTGTACTCATGGGCACTGATGGGTTGCACTCATGGGCTGCATTGATGGGCTCCGATAAGGTGGCACTGGTGGGCACCGATAAGGCAGCACTGGTAGGCAGTGATAGGCAGCACTGGTGGGCACTGATAGGTGGCTCTGGTGGGCACTGATAGGCAGCACTGAGAGGTGGCACTGATGGGTGACACTGAAGGGCATTGATAGGTGGAACTGATAGCTGGCAGTGATGGGCACTGATGAGTGTCAGTGATGGGCACTGGTGAGTGGCAATAATGGGCACTGATCAGTTACACTGATAGGCAGCATTACTAGGTGGCACTGATTGGCATCACAGGTGGGCATTGATAGGTGGCACTTGTGGGCATTGATAGGTGGCACTGTGGGCATTGATAGGTGGCAGTGCAGGCATTGATAGGTGGCACTGTGTGCACTGGCAGGTGGCAATGGCAGGTGGCACTGGCAAGCGGTATTTTTGGGCACAGAGGAGGCAGACATGCTTTTTTCCTCTTCGGGACCAATGTCCCTTGTAAACAAGCCGGTGATCGGCTATCAGCGTGAGGAGAAAAAAAACCTGATTACCGATCCTTTGTTTACATCATGTGATCAGCTGTCATTGGCTGACAGCTGATCACGTGGTAAGGGGCCATTTTTTTAAAGAACAAGCTTTTTTACAGCCCAATAAACTTAAAGTGCTTGTGAACCCTCTCCTCTACTCAGTGAAGTGAATTGCTTCAGGTGATACAAAGAGTTGAAACAAATCCTTCTACATAAGTTTTACTTTTTTATCTGCAGTCTTTTCTACTCTGCCTCCCTTCAAATTAGCACAATTGGGATAAAATTCTTCTTCATCTGTGAGAAGCAGAGGGGGGAGAGATGCAGTTACACTGTGTGAGAGCTGATTGGAGGAAAGGGACACACCCCCTTCACACTCAGCACAGGAAAGAAGGAACATACAGAGCTGTGTTCTGAATAGAAAATCTGCGTGCTGAGCCCATTACAAATTTTTCTCATGTATCAGAAAAACATCTTAGAAGTAACACATGCAGATAACAGAGGAAAGAAGCACCAGAGAGAAAGACACTTAGAGATTTGGAGAGAAACACTACAGACATATGTGCTTAGTTCAGATTTCATGACTGAGGTTAACAACCATTTTAAGGCTCGGTTCACACTGCTGCAACTTACAGTGTTACTTTGCCAGGCGACTTTGATGCAACTTCAGGGAATGCCTGTGTAATCTTACTGTAATGTCGAATACAATTCACATCAATTAAGATGAGGATCCAACTTGGAGTCTATGGGCACAGGTTGGATAGAAGTCACCTTGAAGTAGTACAGGAACCTTTTCTAAAGTCGGAGGGACTTCAGTAGTGCAAATTAAGACGAATCACATGTCATGAGACTTGGGGGTCTCACAAGTCACGGCAGTGTGAACTGATCCTAAGGGAACTGTTATGGTGCGTTAAAGGAGTTCTATGGTCACAGCATGCATTTTCATTTTAGAACATCAACATTGTAATATTACTGTAAACCAGAGTTATTTTTGACCATCCAATATAGGCTTACATGGAAAATCTCCTGTTATGGTTGCTACCTGCTTACCATCGCTTTACACAGCTTCCTAGATTCCCTGCATGCTTTGCAGCTCTTCATCTGCTGTTTACTTTTTATTTCTTAGCATTATAGATTCCTATACCTTCTCCTGAAACTCCTCCTCTCAGCTCCTCTGTATTTCAGAAGACAGACTGTGGGCCAGATTCACAGAGGAAATACGCCGGAGTATCTACTGATACTCCGGCGTATTTTCAAATTTGCCGTTCACGAAAAAGATACAACGGCTTTTGGCTAAGATCCGACAGGCGTACGGCTTCGTACGCCTTCGGATCCTAGGTGTAATTTCCCAGCAGCCGCTGGGTGGAGTTCGCATCGTTTTCTAGGGTCGGGTATGCAAATTAGCTGATTACGGCGATCCACGAAGATACGCGTGTTCGTCGCAATCTCTTACGTCGTCGCTAGTCGGTTTTTCCCGTCGCAAACTTAGGCCTGCTTTTTCATGGCTTACATTTAGAACAGCCATGTTAAAGTATGGCCGTCGTTCCCGCGTCGAATTTCAATTTTTTTTTTTGCGTAAGACGTCCGGGAATACGAAACGACGTAACGCACGTCGCCGTTCAAAAAATACATCGGGGCGCCGTAATTTCGCACAAAGCACGTCGGGAAATTTCCTAACGGAGCATGCGCAGAACGTTCGGCGCGGGAACGCGCCTAATTTAAATGGTACACACCCCATTTGAATTAGGCGGGCTTGCGCCGGACGGCTTTACGTTACACCGCCGTAAGTTTACACGCAAGTGCTTGGTGAATCAGGCACTTGCGCTGAAAACTTGCCGCGGTGTAACGTAAAGACGATACGTTACGCCGCCGCAAAGGTATGTGAATCTGGCCCTGTGAATTTTGTGACACAGTGTGCCTACTCACAGTCAATACTTGTCACAGAATTCAAGATAAAAAAAGTAGATGTGTGGCAATCATAACAACGTTTACAAATTGTTCAGATTAATATGAGGATTCCTTTACTGTCTACGCCTCCTGAAATTCTTACTCTTAGCTCTTCTGTCGTTTCTAAGGCAGGCTTCGTGAAAAGTATGGCACAGCATTACTTATTCACAAGGCATAGTAAATACATATTGCAAAATTTGAGGAAATAAATGTGTGGGATTCTTCAGCAAGTAAGTTTGAAAACTTTGAGATCATTCACATTAGCAGGAGTAGGGCCGGCCTTAGGTGTTCAGGCGCCCTGTGCGAGCTAATCCTGTGGCGCCCCCCCCCCCTCATCTTCACCCCTCGCCCCCTGTTCACATAAACATACACAAAGAGGAAAAAAATATTTGTAACAAATAATTTGTTTTAATGTAATTTAACATTACACAGCACCCTGCATCTCTGGATCCCTTTACATTACACAGCACCCTGCACCTCTGGACCCCCTGCATGTTAAACAGACCCCCTTCAGTGTAGCCCCCCGTTCAGTGCAGCCCCCCTTTAGTGCCTCAGATCAGCATGGCGGCACCTGCACAGCAGGTCCCTTCCCCCTGTTTACACATAAACAGAGAGGAGGGGGAGGCGGCTTCACTCGGCTGTGTCTGTGTGACATCTGGTATCGCACAGACAGGCAGCCCGTGGCCGCAAGAGGAGGTGCAGCCTCAGTGACACCGCTGCACCCCCTCGCACACCCCCTCCCCCTCACCACTGTAGCTAGCTTGCCTCTCCCTGCCTGTGCCAGTGTGCCGCTGCTTAAACCCATGGCGCTGCCACCGCAGGTGTAATACAATGGCAGAGGGGAGTTCCGGTCTGACCCCCCCAGTGTGTGGTACCCGGGGGCGGTTCGCATCCCCCCTCAGTACGCCACTGGATTGTCGCACAGCTCCCCTGTTGCCCATGGCGCCCTGTGCGGCTGCACAGATTGCACACCCCAAAGGCTGGCCCTGAGCAGTAGTAGGCTAGTAGTAAAAGTTGGACTTTGTTGGTACCATATATTAACTGATAAGTACACAGTCAAAGTACAAATAACTTTTATTAAAAAAAAAAAAAAATATATATATATATATATAATAACATATTCACAGAATAAAAGTAATGAATTGTGACAATCACAGGAAAGTTATGATACATCCTATTATTGACAAATAGAACATAGATACCATCCATATATGATTACTCATTGGTTGCTCTACATGTTTCGCGTGTTTATGTTAGCCGCTTCTTCAGGAGATTTTTTATATGATCGGATGGCATAGAGAAAAAGGATTGTCATGTGACTATAAAATAGAAAAAAGACATATACATGTTATTTACATTATTTGCGAATACACATGGTCATATTTTTTATACAAACAAAAAGACATCCGTCCCTTTTTTCTGGTAAGACACAGGAACGAAGTGGGGGGTTTTTCAAAATGGATGTCTTTTTGTTTATACAAAAAATATGAATATGTATATTCACAAATAATGTAAATAACATTTATATGTCTTTTTTCTATTTTATAGTCACATGACAATCCTTTTTCTCTAAGCCATCTGATCATATAAAAAATCTCCTGAAGAAGCAGCTAATATAAACCCGCGAAACATGTAGAGCAACCAATGAGTAATCATATATGGATGGCATGTATGTTCTATTTGTCAATAATAGGATGTATCAAAACTTTCCTGTGATTGTCATGATTCATTACTTTTATTCTGGGAATATGTTATATATATATTTTTGTAATAAAAATTATTTGTACTTTTTAAATTTTGACTGTGTACTTATCAGTTAATATATGGTACCATCAAAGTCCAAATATAGCTTCTTCACAATCGCTCTCTCTATTTTATATATAGATATATGTATTTTTCTCTTTGCTATTGTGTTATAATTAAAGGGGTTGTAAAGGTACGTCTTTTATTTTCTAAATTGGTTCCTTTAAGCTAGTGCATTGTTGGTTCACTTACCTTTTCCTTCGATTTCCCTTCTAAATTTTGTTTTTCTTTGTTTGAATTTCTCACTTCCTGTTTCTCCTCAGTAAGCTTTCCACCATCATCTGAGCGGTGGAAAGTCATTTAGAACAGCTTACTGAACACCTTACTGAGGAGCAACAGGAAGTGAGAAATTCAGACAAAGAAAACAAAGAAAAAAAACATTTAGAAGGGAAATTGAAGGAAAAGGTAAGTGAACCAACAATGCACTAGCTTAAAGCAACCTATTTAGATAATAAAAAACAAACCTTTACAACCCCCTAAAATTGTCTCCAACAATTGTCTAGTTAGAATTTAAGTAATATATTTTGTGTTAGAACTACATATATTTAGCCAAATGTTACTATGAAATCATTCTTTTACTTGTCCTGCCAATTATTTTGGAAGAATTAAAATAATATATTTGGTGTTGGAATAACATCATTTTAACATTTACACTTTGTGATGATTTGTGGAATGCATTCTCTCTCTCTCTCTGTTATTCCTTCCCGCAGACATCAGAAAATGTATAGTACTGCTAATTTATGCTAATTTTTCACCACATTACTTGAGAACCCCCTACAGAATTCAGCCTTGCACATATCCATCATTTCAGTAAGTGTTTCTTTCTGTGTTGTCGCCTTGCATTGACACAACCTGTCAGTTCTTTTACTCTTGCCCAGGAGTTTCATGTGCACCAAAGTTATGTTAAAAATTTGGGAGAAAAGAAAATGTAAGGAAGTAATTTGTTGACAAGTGTGGCAAATAGGAATTTGTCTTTCATTTTCAAAGAGAATAAAAGCCAAAATGTAGTTGGTCACTGGGCAACATTTTTTTTTTTTCACATGCATTTTCCAGTTTTTTTATTGCATCTTAAATAATAATAATAATATTCAAAAGGAACTATGTTTATGATCACTTTCATTGTTTTGTATGAACAACTTGGTTTTCAGAAACATTAGTTCCTGAAGATCTTCATGCCTCCTAATAGTCCAGTCAAATCTAAAAGTGCCTGCAGAATGGCTCAGTTTATTTTTACTGTACAACCCACCCCACTTTCCCCATTTTTTCTGTAATCTGGCAATCCCTGTGTGTGCTTACTTTGATGGAAAATACATATAGCTCAAATTTTAAAATTTGATTTTAATTAATTTAACTGTAAGAAATATGGAAGTTGCAGCGTGTGACCCTCCATTTTGCAAATGCTAGTTTCTTGATTGGCATGCTGGCTCTCCTACTTTAATACCTTAATTCACTAATTCAGAACAAGTGTGCAGATATGAACTTTTGACTGTACCCTGACTCTGTCATTTGGTATTAACCACTTAAGCCCCGGAAAAATTTACCCCCTTCCTGACCAGAGCACTTTTTGCAATTGGGCACTGCGGGCCATATTCTTAAACAAGTTACGTAGGCGTATCAGCAGATACGCCTACGTAAGTCCGTTTCCTATGTTTAAGTGTATTCTCAAACTGAGATACACTTAAACATGCCTAAGATACGACGGCTTGCGCCGTTGTATCTTAGGCTGCAATATTTACGCTGACCGCTAGGTGGCGCTCAGCGTAGAATATGCAAATGACTAGTCACGCCGATTCTCTAACGTACGCTTGCCCGCCGTAGTGTTTTAACGTCGTTTCCGTAAGCGATACGCGGCGTAAAGATAAAGATGCCCCCTAGGTGGCGTACTCAATGCTAAGTATGGCCGTCGATCCCGCGTCGAAATTTCAAAATTTAAGTCGTTTGCGTAAGTCGTCCGTGAATGGCGCTGGATGTCCGTGAGACGTCATTTTGCGCAATGCACGTCGGGTAATTTACCCGACGGAGCATGCGCATTACGATCGGCGCGGGAGCGCCTAATTTAAATGATCCACGCCCCCTGCCAGGATCATTTGAATTAGGATGGCTTGCGCGGGTGGACTTTACGCGACGCCGCCGCAAGTTTACAGGTAAGTGGTTTGTGAATCAGGCACTTGCCACTTAAACTTGCGGCGGAGTAACGTAAAGTACATACGTTCCGCCGCCTTAGATGTATAAGAATATGGCCCTGCGTTGCTTTAACTGACAATTGCGTGGTCGTGCGATGTTGCACCCAAACAAAATTGACGTCCTTTTTTCCCCACAAATAGACCTTTATTTTAGTGGTATTTTATCACCTCTGTGGTTTTTATTTTTTGCGCTATTAAACAAAAGAAGAGCGACAATTTTGAAAAAAAAAGCAATATTTTTTTACTTTATGCTATAATAAATATCCCCCAAAAACATATAAAAAACACTTTTTTTTCCCTCAGTTTATGCTGATATGTATTCTTCTACATATTTTTGTTAAAAATATACTGTATATTGATTGGTTTGCACAAAAGCTATAGCGTCTACAAAATAAGGGATAGTTTTATGGCATCTTTATTATTATTATTTTTTACTAGTAATGGCGGCGGTCTGCGATTTCTATCGTGACTGTGACATTATGGTTGACACATCTGACACTTTTGACGCTATTTTGATTACTGTATTATTTTCCTCCGTACACACGATCGGAATTTCTGATGGAAAAAGTCAGACGGACTTTTTCCATCGGAAATTCCGACCGTGTGTATGCCTCATTGGAAATTCTGATTTTCATCTGAGTTTACAGAGAGAACATGTTCTCTTTTCCTCCGATGGAATTCCGTCGGAATTCGGATGTGAATTTGGTCAGACAAAGGTCCAATCTTGTGTACGGGGCATAAATGACACTGGCAGGGAAGGGGTTAACCACTAGGGGGCAAGGAAGGGGTTAAGTGTGTCCTAGGGAGTGATTCTAACTGTGGGAGGGCTGGGCTACAAGTGACACGGCAGTGATCACTGCTCTCGATGACAGGGAGCAGTAGATCACTGTCCTGTCACTAGGCAGAACAGGCAAATACCTTGTTTACATAGGCATCTCCCCGTTCTGCCTCTCCGTGACATGATGGTGGGCCGCCCTCGAACATCGAGTTTGCGGGGCCGGCGGGCACGTTCATGGAGTGTGTGGAGGGCCTCGCCCACCGCACGGCTTCTTAAAGGGGACATATAGGTACGTCCATTTGCCCACCGCTGCCATTCTGCCAACGTATATCGGCGTGCAGCAGTCAGCAAGTGGTTAAAGCTAAAAGGGCCCGCATACCAGCCATCCAACTAGCACTTTCATTAAAGCATCAGCAATGGCAACCTTACTGTTTTTAACTCCTTTTTGTTCACTTCACCACAACCTGTCTAGTTTGGATGGAAAAGTAGAGTAGAGAAGGTAAGAGTCAATATGGCCCAAAGATTAGGATTTTCTAAAAGTAAGTTGTTATTGCCATTGATGGAGCGTGTATTTTTGTAATTTTCCCATTGGCAAAAGTATGTTCACTTATCCGAGCATCCATGAACACATATGTGCTCATTCACCATTGTGTGAATCAGTAGACAATCCCATTGTCAATTGTGCTTATTAATTTTTTTCAGCATAATGATTTTGAGTTTATATCTGAATATCTTAAGAATTCAACTCCTAATGAATATTAAGAGACCAGCCATTGATGCTGTCTGACGTAATTGACCACAAATGATCATGACCATATGTGATCAGTGATGTTACCCGGTATTTTCTGGCAGCTCTGTTTACAAACAGAAGTAGACCAGGGATCAGAAATGTCATAGAGTGGCTTTTTTAATATTAGTTTTGCTGGAATACATCCTACAGCTGCTCCACTGCATGGGCAGGTTTTAGGTATTCCCCAAGCATGGTATTTAAAGGAATTGTGTATTTTTTATGTTTTCATTTGGGCCTTATAAAAAATACCTGCTACCCACTACACTGTTATTTTAGTTTTTTTGTTTTGTTTTGTTTTGCTTTAGCACATTTCCCCCCATGGCACCCAGAAGCTTGAAAATTGTCCTTAAAAAAGTGTGACTCCCATAGACTTCAGTAGGGTTCAGGCTCTATGTTCGAGGTTAGCACATTTTTTTATAGTATTTATTTGGCCAAAGTCCAGTGAACTGTTTTTCAGAGGGTCAACAAAATTATAAATGCCTTACCCTGTGAAAAAAAGCAGTCTAGACACCTTTCTGGTGGCCCATTTACTAAAACGTCGTTCTGTAGCAACTTACAGCAATCTGATTTGATATCTTGGACTGTTAAAAAAACAAGTTCCCCTTGACTGCGTGGTTCCTCCGGCTGAATCCTAATCACTGCAGGACACAATGGAGATGTAAGTGTCACAAGAAGGAACCACAGTGGCCAACAGGGGACATGCTATTTTACACACATGAAAGTACAGAATAGGATAAGTGTTTCGGAGATCTGCTACAGAGTAAAGCTTTAGCTAACTGGCCACTGCACATGTATGCATAAATCTGCTTTCTTCTCAGGGTAATGCCTTTTTTTTGACTGGATAGGGTCATTTTAAATGGAGAGGTGGCATAAAAGCTCTATAGTTTCAGAATTTGAGCGCTACCCCTGCAGGAGCCGCTGGATTGTTGTTGGGATCAGCATATTAAGTTACCTCAATGTTGTCTAGGGGTGCAGCTTATATAAATATATATATACCGTATTTTATACTTACTTATTATATAAATAAATCTTTAAACAGAAAATTGTACAAAAAGGACACACACCCACTTTACTTGTTAGTCAGCCTGATTTATATGCAAACAATGGTCCTTTGTTCTATACAGATATTGCTGAATAATGCTATACAGATATCACTTAGAAATCATTTAATTAAAATTCTGTACTCTGATGTAATTTTACTATTTAAAAGATGGAAAACCAATGCCAACAATGTGTGGTTATTCAGAACTGAGAACTGTACCTTTTCATGTTACTCAAAGCCGATATTACTGCAGATCACCGTCTAGCTCGCTCTCCTGACCTATGGTTTTCATTTAGATTAGGGTTTAAATTTTGTGTATAATTTTTAAAAGTAATATCTGCTAACTTTTAATTCAAAAATGAAACATGATCCCTCTTAAATTATTTTTACATTCTTTTATTGAACAAGACTGCAACATATATCGTGCAGTATAAACTAGAGACTAAACAGATGGTGGTAAAGGTAACAACACTACATCTTACTAAGCATCTGAGAAAAAATGAACTGTAATCAGCAACCGTAATTACAGTAGCTTATTTGTTAATGACTGTGGCCAACAAACAGAACTCTAACAACTTCTGAGCAGTCGTAGATGAATATATAAAAAGTTACATATTACATTTGAATGTTATCTGGATTGCTATGGGCCCCAATACAAAATGTAACTTAAGGTCTTGAAAAATCTCAGTTTCCGTAAAGGGCATGTCAAGCCATAAACATTTTTTCTAGTCTGTGTTAGTGTTGCTCACGAATATTCGCATTGCGAATATTCGACTCGAATATAGCATATTCGAGAAATCGCGCTATATTTCGAAATTCGCGGTGAATATTCGCAATTCCGAATATTCGATTTTTTACAATTTTTTTTTTAAAACAGATCACATCCTAGATATCTCCATCGACGTCTAAAAGCATTGCTGGTATCATTAGAGACCCTGGGCCGAGTAGCTGAAGCGTTCATTGAATTTTCCAGAAAGATCGCAATGCGATTATTCGGCAAACGCAATATCGCGCGATTACTTTCCTCGCCCCGATCTTCCACATCAGAGCGATTTTTACAGTTTCATTTTTAAAACAGATCACATCCTAGTGATCTCCATAGACGTCTAAAAGCATTGCTGGTATGATTAGAGCCATTGGGCCGATTAGCTGAAGCGATCATTTTATATTGCCGAATATTCGCAATGCGAATATTCGGCAATAGGAATATTGCGCGATTATTTGCTCCGCCCTTTTGCATCAGAGCCAATCAGAGTTCTCCTTCCACACTCGTCAGAGGTTAGCAACCAATAGGAACCTGCCTGCATGGACATTATATAAGCTCACTCCCAGCACCATTTCATTGCAGATTCAGAAGCTGGCTATAGAGTGTGGAGGCTGTTTCTGTGTTCCTGTTTTCCTGTGTCTTTGTTCCTGATTGATTTAGATCATCACCAGCATTGCTATTTAGTGATTCCAGTGGATCTTTTCCAGTATATCAACTGCTTTTTTCAAAGCAATAGACCCAAGAGCTTTTTTCAAAGCTACGTTTTTTGCTGTTTTGTTCATTTGTGTTACTGTTTGATCCTGCAATCCTCGCTGTTCAGTGATATTTGCTAGAGATTTCAGAACACATTTTGCTGAGCTTTCTAAAAGAGCTTTTCTAAAAGCTAAGTTTTGTTCATCTTGTGTTACTGTTAGATCTTGCAGGTTCGCTGTTCAGTGATATTTGCTAGGCATTCTCAGTTCACATTTTGTTTAGTTTTTCCTAAAGAGCTTTTCTAAAAGCTAAGTTTTGTGTTCAGTTTAGTTAAATTTTGTGTAGTAAGTGTACACACTGTTAGTGTACATTTATTTCATCTAGCTTAGCTTAGTGTGTGTTTAGTGTCTGTGTTTTGTGTTTAAAAAAAAAAAAAAAAAAAAGTTAGTGTTTGTTTAGTGCTTTTTTTTTTTCTTTAATTTTGTAGTCCTTGTCTGGTGTACTACTTTTCTTATAGTTTAGTAGCTGTCTGTGTACGTCTTTGTCTGCGTGCCTGTCTTGTAAAAAATACACAAAAACACATTTTGTTCACATTTTCCCCCCCCCAATAAAGTTTACCCCCCCCACACACATATCAGCAATAATGAGCGGCATCCGTGGCCGTGGCAGCAGGGGTAGGGGAGTTACTCCCAGTGCTGGATCGCTGCCAGCACGGGGTACCTCTCGTGCCCCTACTAGTGGTAGAGGATCGGGTGCAAGGGGAGTACGCCTGATCCGGGAGTTCTTCCCATCGGGCAGCCGCCCGATATTGCCATCTCAGGCTCAAGTAGTGGTGGACTACATGGGGCACAGCAGTGCCACTGAGTCGTCGGTCCCGACTCACAGTAGTACCACCATTACACCGGTGCCTGTAGTACCCCCCCCCCAGCCCCCAAGAGTCCAGCATCTTACTGTTCGACAGCGACAGTGAGAGGGATCTCTTGGGGGAGGCCATGCATCAGGCAGACCTCCAGCTCTGTCCTGATGGTCAGGACCTTTTTGAAGGGATGGATGAGGAGGATGGGATACCTGCTGGCAGTATCCCAGAGACATCCCTTCAAACTGGTGCTGCTGTTTTGGTGCAGGAAACAGCAGCACCTAGTCAGACCCAGGCGTGGGTGAGGGGACAGCGGAGCCAGGCTAGAGGCTCCATGTCAGGTGGTTCCCTCAGACCAACACATTTCAGCCCTTGGTCTGACATCTCTGGGGGCGAAGAGGGTGACCCATCATGGTTGCCATCTGACGCGTCGGCTCACTACGTCAGTGACGACGGGGAAGGTAGGCACCCTGGTGAAACGGTGCGCCAGGTCACCACCAGGGAGACCATCGTCAGGGTCTCCACTGGTGATGGCAGCAGGAGGTGTCAGGAGGACGAGCAGCAGCAGCAGCAGCAGCAGCAGGCAGCTCCACCTGTGCGCACCGAGTCCCAGCAGGTGCAAGTAAGCGTCACCCCATCTGACAGGAGGGCGGTGCTGAAGTCACCTGTCTGGAATTACTTTACCCTGGTGGCAGACAACCCTACCGTGGCCATCTGCCGGATTTGTAAAGTGAGGGTGAAGAGAGGGAAGTGTTTGGCTCGGGTGGGTACCACAGCCCTGAACCAGCACCTGAGGATAAACCACTGGGCGGTGTATGACGAGATGAAGCGTGGTGGTGGTAGCAGCGCCACCACCACAAGTGAGCAGGGTACAGCAGCCCCTGCCACATCTTCATCTCTTTCCAGCAGGTCATGCCCCCCCGCTCCCTCTAGTAGAGGTACTGGTACCGGCAGCCAGACCTCTACTTCCACAGCACCCTCCACGTCTGTGTCCCGCACTGCCGTCCGGCGCCAGGCGTCGATTTCAGACGCCTTTGACCGCACCACTCCCTTCCCCCCTGGAGACCGACGTGTGCATTCCCTCAATGGGCTCCTGGCAAGGGTTATTGCCCAACATCTGCTGCCCTTCAACATAGTTGACAGCAACCCCTTCAGGCAGATGTTGGAGCAGGCCCAACCCCAATGGCGTGTCCCCAGCCGCCATTTCTTTGCCAGGACTGGTGTCCCTGCCCTACACCAGCACATTGTGCAGAATGTAACCCTGTCGCTGGATCACGCTGTCAGCGACAGGGTTCATCTGACAATGGATGGCTGGACCAGCAGGCATGGGCAGGGGCGCTACATCAGCTTCACGGCCCATTGGGTTTCCCTCCGAGGCGTCGATGAGGGATCGGCGGCAACCGATCTTGTGGTGCCGCCCCGGGGTGTCCAGGGGAGAACTGCTGGTCTCCCTCAAGCCACTGTCTCCGCAGCTGCTGAGCCTCCCAGCAAGCGCCCCCGTAGCTACTCAAGTGTGGGGCACGTGCGCTGTCAGGCCGTGCTCCAGCTTGTTAGTTTAGGGGACCGGAGACACACTGGAGAAGAAGTGCTGAAAGCACTTCAGGCTCAGGTCCAGAAGTGGCTGACACCCCGAAGGCTCCAGGCAGGTATGGTTGTCTGCGATAACGGCAGAAACCTACTCGCCGCCCTTAGTGCTGGCAGTCTGACCCACGTGCCCTGTCTGGCACATGTCCTCAACCTGGTGGTGCAGAAGTTCCTGCGCACTTATCCAGGGTTGAGTGACATTGTGGCAAAGGCGCGTAGGATTGCCAGCCACTTCAGGCGCTCCCCAACCGCTACCGCGTCCCTGTCCAAGTTGCAGCGGAAGTACAATCTGCCCCTTCACAGGCTGATTGTGGACAGTGTGACGCGGTGGAACTCCACCCTCCACATGCTGAAGAGGTTGTGGGAGCAGCAAAGGGCGGTGAGGGAGTACCTGATGGAACTAGGCACTGAGAGGGCTTCACCACAACTCCCTTTCATCGCCTGTGCGCAGTGGGGGCAGATAAACCAGGTCTGCCAAGTGTTGTCCTCCTTCGAGCAGGCGACCAAGATGGTCAGCAGTGAGCAAATCGGCCTCAATAGCGTGCTGCCAATAGTGTTCATGCTGGAGAGGACACTAGATCGCCTGCTCGAGGCTGGGGAGAGTGCCTTGGTGGAGCAGGAGGAGTCAGCAATGCTCCACCGAGACCAGGGCCAGGACGAGGAGGAGGAGGATGATGATGAAGAGGAGGAGGAGGTGGTTGCTGGTGTCGTCCCGGAGTCAGGGCCTGGTCAGGAGGAAGAGCCGGTGTTGGGGGCACCGATAGTCCGGGGGTTGGGCATGTCTGAGTTTGACCAGCAGCGCCTCAGGGATGAAGAGTCGCACCTCATTCACCTGGCCAGCATTGAGGAGTCACAGCGGGCTGTGCTCTTCCCCATGGCTGCCCACATGCTGAGATGCCTCAGGAGGGACCCCCGGGTTAAGACCATCAAGACGAGGGATGATTTCTGGATGGCCACCCTTTTGGATCCCAGGTGCAAGGGGAAACTGGAGCAGTTCATCCCAGCCAGCCGGAGGCAGCACCGGATGGAGGAACTGCAGGCAGCCATTGTCAGACGGTTGGAGCAGGCAACTCCCCGGCCTCCAGTTGTCCCCCCTCATCTCACCCAGCAGGTGGCTGCACCCAGCTGCAGCCGAGCAGGGGACCTAATGGAAGAGATGAGGATGTTCTTCCAAACCGAGCGACCCAGTACCAGCACCAGCAGCAGCAGCAGTCACCACCAGCGGCTGGCCCACATGGTGGCAGACTACATGGCGTCCGTCGGTGCTTCTGACAGTATGAGCACCGACGACCCCATGGAGTACTGGGTTGCCAGATTGGACACCTGCCGCGAGCTCGCTCAGTATGCGCTGGAGTTATTGTCTTGCCCCCCCTCCAGCGTACTATCTGAGCGGACATTCAGCGCGGCAGGTGGGGTGGTCACGGACAAGAGGACCCGTCTGTCCACAGACTCCGTGGACAGACTCACATTCATAAAGATGAATGAGTCCTGGATCGGCGGTGACTTTCTGGCACCCGTCGTCGGTTCAGGGCGCTGAAGGGTCCCTTGTCATGCATTCCCTGATAAAGCCCCGGACCTGATGTATTTACAGTGCTGAATATAACTATTTTAACATCAGAGAAAATCAATGTTAATATTTGGTACAGTAGGCTTTCTTTGCAATTACAGCGGTCAAACCTTTCTTGCAGTTTTACACCAGCTTTGCACACACTGGAGGAGGGATTTTGGCCCACTCCTCCACACAGATCTTCTCTACATCAGTCATGTTTCTGGGCTCTCGCTGAGAAACACGGAGTTTGAGCTCCCTCCAAAGATTCTCTATTGGGTTTAGGTCTGGAGACTGGCTAGGCCACGCCAGAACCTTGATATGCTCCTTACAGAGCCAATCCTTGGTTATCCTGGCTGTGTGCTTTGGGTCATTGTCATGTTGGAAGACCCAGCCTCGACCCATCTTCAAAGCTCTAACTCAGGGAAGGAGGTTGTTGCCCAAAATCTCGCAATACATGGCCACGGTCATCCTCTCCTTAATACAGTGCAGTCACCCTGTCCCATGTGCAGAAAAACACCACCAAAGCATGATGCTACCACCCCCATGCTTCACATTAGGGATGGCGTTCTTGGCATGGTACTCATCATTATTCTTCCTCCGAACACGGTTAGTGAAATTATGATCAAAAAGTTATATTATAGTCTCATCTGACCACATGATTTTCTCCCATGACTCCTCTGGATCAGTCAAGACACCTATGTCAGCAGTTATTTCACACCCTATATACTCTTATTAATACTGCTGTTCATCATGGCACCTCCTGCCCATGTGATATGACTCTGTATCAACTACTACTGTTAATACTACTACTGCTGCTTCTGCTGCTGCTGCCGCCCAGTCAATACACCTATGTCAGCAGTTATTTCACACTCTATATACTCTTATTAAGACTGCTGTACATCATGGCAACTCCTGCCCATGTGATATGACTCTGTATCAACTACTACTGTTAATACTACTACTGCTGCTTCTGCTGCTGCTGCTGCCCAGTCAAGACACCTATGTCAGCAGTTATTTGACACTCTATATACTCCTATTCCTACTGCTGTTCATGATGGCACCTCCTGCCCATGTGATATGACTCTGTATCAACTACTACTGTTAATACTACTGCTGCTGCTTCTGCTGCTGCTGCTGCCCAGTCAAGACACCTATGTCAGCAGTTATTTGACACTCTATATACTCCTATTCCTACTGCTGTTCATCATGGCACCTCCTGCCCATGTGATATGACTCTGTATCAACTACTACTGTTAATACTACTGCTGCTTCTGCTGCTGCTGCCCAGTCAAGACACCTATGTCAGCAGTTATTTGACACTCTATATACTCCTATTCCTACTGCTGTTCATCATGGCACCTCCTGCCCATGTGATATGACTCTGTATCAACTACTACTGTTAATACTACTGCTGCTTCTGCTGCTGCTGCCCAGTCAAGACACCTATGTCAGCAGTTATTTGACACTCTATATACTCCTATTCCTACTGCTGTTCATGATGGCACCTCCTGCCCATGTGATATGACTCTGTATCAACTACTACTGTTAATACTACTGCTGCTGCTTCTGCTGCTGCTGCTGCCCAGTCAAGACACCTATGTCAGCAGTTATTTGACACTCTATATACTCCTATTCCTACTGCTGTTCATCATGGCACCTCCTGCCCATGTGATATGACTCTGTATCAACTACTACTGTTAATACTACTGCTGCTTCTGCTGCTGCTGCCCAGTCAAGACACCTATGTCAGCAGTTATTTGACACTCTATATACTCCTATTCCTACTGCTGTTCATCATGGCACCTCCTGCCCATGTGATATGACTCTGTATCAACTACTACTGTTAATACTACTGCTGCTTCTGCTGCTGCTGCCCAGTCAAGACACCTATGTCAGCAGTTATTTGACACTCTATATACTCCTATTCCTACTGCTGTTCATGATGGCACCTCCTGCCCATGTGATATGACTCTGTATCAACTACTACTGTTAATACTACTGCTGCTGCTTCTGCTGCTGCTGCTGCCCAGTCAAGACACCTATGTCAGCAGTTATTTGACACTCTATATACTCCTATTCCTACTGCTGTTCATGATGGCACCTCCTGCCCATGTGATATGACTCTGTATCAACTACTACTGTTAATACTACTGCTGCTTCTGCTGCTGCTGCTGCCCAGTCAAGACACCTATGTCAGCAGTTATTTGACACTCTATATACTCCTATTCCTACTGCTGTTCATCATGGCACCTCCTGCCCATGTGATATGACTCTGTATCAACTACTACTGTTAATACTACTGCTGCTGCTTCTGCTGCTGCTGCTGCCCAGTCAAGACACCTATGTCAGCAGTTATTTGACACTCTATATACTCCTATTCCTACTGCTGTTCATGATGGCACCTCCTGCCCATGTGATATGACTCTGTATCAACTACTACTGTTAATACTACTACTGCTGCTTCTGCTGCTGCTGCCGCCCAGTCAATACACCTATGTCAGCAGTTATTTCACACTCTATATACTCTTATTAAGACTGCTGTACATCATGGCAACTCCTGCCCATGTGATATGACTCTGTATCAACTACTACTGTTAATACTACTACTGCTGCTTCTGCTGCTGCTGCTGCCCAGTCAAGACACCTATGTCAGCAGTTATTTGACACTCTATATACTCCTATTCCTACTGCTGTTCATGATGGCACCTCCTGCCCATGTGATATGACTCTGTATCAACTACTACTGTTAATACTACTGCTGCTGCTTCTGCTGCTGCTGCTGCCCAGTCAAGACACCTATGTCAGCAGTTATTTGACACTCTATATACTCCTATTCCTACTGCTGTTCATCATGGCACCTCCTGCCCATGTGATATGACTCTGTATCAACTACTACTGTTAATACTACTGCTGCTTCTGCTGCTGCTGCCCAGTCAAGACACCTATGTCAGCAGTTATTTGACACTCTATATACTCCTATTCCTACTGCTGTTCATCATGGCACCTCCTGCCCATGTGATATGACTCTGTATCAACTACTACTGTTAATACTACTGCTGCTTCTGCTGCTGCTGCCCAGTCAAGACACCTATGTCAGCAGTTATTTGACACTCTATATACTCCTATTCCTACTGCTGTTCATGATGGCACCTCCTGCCCATGTGATATGACTCTGTATCAACTACTACTGTTAATACTACTGCTGCTGCTTCTGCTGCTGCTGCTGCCCAGTCAAGACACCTATGTCAGCAGTTATTTGACACTCTATATACTCCTATTCCTACTGCTGTTCATCATGGCACCTCCTGCCCATGTGATATGACTCTGTATCAACTACTACTGTTAATACTACTGCTGCTTCTGCTGCTGCTGCCCAGTCAAGACACCTATGTCAGCAGTTATTTGACACTCTATATACTCCTATTCCTACTGCTGTTCATCATGGCACCTCCTGCCCATGTGATATGACTCTGTATCAACTACTACTGTTAATACTACTGCTGCTTCTGCTGCTGCTGCCCAGTCAAGACACCTATGTCAGCAGTTATTTGACACTCTATATACTCCTATTCCTACTGCTGTTCATGATGGCACCTCCTGCCCATGTGATATGACTCTGTATCAACTACTACTGTTAATACTACTGCTGCTGCTTCTGCTGCTGCTGCTGCCCAGTCAAGACACCTATGTCAGCAGTTATTTGACACTCTATATACTCCTATTCCTACTGCTGTTCATGATGGCACCTCCTGCCCATGTGATATGACTCTGTATCAACTACTACTGTTAATACTACTGCTGCTTCTGCTGCTGCTGCTGCCCAGTCAAGACACCTATGTCAGCAGTTATTTGACACTCTATATACTCCTATTCCTACTGCTGTTCATCATGGCACCTCCTGCCCATGTGATATGACTCTGTATCAACTACTACTGTTAATACTACTGCTGCTGCTTCTGCTGCTGCTGCTGCCCAGTCAAGACACCTATGTCAGCAGTTATTTGACACTCTATATACTCCTATTCCTACTGCTGTTCATGATGGCACCTCCTGCCCATGTGATATGACTCTGTATCAACTACTACTGTTAATACTACTACTGCTGCTTCTGCTGCTGCTGCCGCCCAGTCAATACACCTATGTCAGCAGTTATTTCACACTCTATATACTCTTATTAAGACTGCTGTACATCATGGCAACTCCTGCCCATGTGATATGACTCTGTATCAACTACTACTGTTAATACTACTACTGCTGCTTCTGCTGCTGCTGCTGCCCAGTCAAGACACCTATGTCAGCAGTTATTTGACACTCTATATACTCCTATTCCTACTGCTGTTCATGATGGCACCTCCTGCCCATGTGATATGACTCTGTATCAACTACTACTGTTAATACTACTGCTGCTGCTTCTGCTGCTGCTGCTGCCCAGTCAAGACACCTATGTCAGCAGTTATTTGACACTCTATATACTCCTATTCCTACTGCTGTTCATCATGGCACCTCCTGCCCATGTGATATGACTCTGTATCAATTACTACTGTTAATACTACTGCTGCTTCTGCTGCTGCTGCTGCCCAGTCAAGACACCTATGTCAGCAGTTATTTGACACTCTATATACTCCTATTCCTACTGCTGTTCATCATGGCACCTCCTGCCCATGTGATATGACTCTGTATCAACTACTACTGTTAATACTACTGCTGCTTCTGCTGCTGCTGCCCAGTCAAGACACCTATGTCAGCAGTTATTTGACACTCTATATACTCCTATTCCTACTGCTGTTCATGATGGCACCTCCTGCCCATGTGATATGACTCTGTATCAACTACTACTGTTAATACTACTGCTGCTGCTTCTGCTGCTGCTGCTGCCCAGTCAAGACACCTATGTCAGCAGTTATTTGACACTCTATATACTCCTATTCCTACTGCTGTTCATCATGGCACCTCCTGCCCATGTGATATGACTCTGTATCAACTACTACTGTTAATACTACTGCTGCTTCTGCTGCTGCTGCCCAGTCAAGACACCTATGTCAGCAGTTATTTGACACTCTATATACTCCTATTCCTACTGCTGTTCATGATGGCACCTCCTGCCCATGTGATATGACTCTGTATCAACTACTACTGTTAATACTACTACTGCTGCTTCTGCTGCTGCTGCCGCCCAGTCAATACACCTATGTCAGCAGTTATTTCACACTCTATATACTCTTATTAAGACTGCTGTACATCATGGCAACTCCTGCCCATGTGATATGACTCTGTATCAACTACTACTGTTAATACTACTACTGCTGCTTATGCTGCTGCTGCCCAGTCAAGACACCTATGTTAGCAGTTATTTGACACTCTATATACTCCTATTCCTACTGCTGTTCATCATGGCACCTCCTGCCCATGTGATATGACTCTGTATCAACTACTACTGTTAATACTACTACTGCTGCTTCTGCTGCCCAGTCAAGACACCTATGTCAGCAGTTATTTCACACCCTATATACTCTTATTAAGACTGCTGTTCATCATGGCACCTCTTGCCCGAGTGATTTGACACTGTATTGTCAATGTCTACTACTACTATTACAGCTCAGTCAAGACACCTGTGTCCCAATTTTTTGGTACACTATTGACTACTATGACCACTACTGATGCTGTAAAGTATTCCCCAAGTGTTTTTATGCTATGTATTACTATTACCACTACTGCTTGTAAATCATGCCTGTGTGATACTTAGTGGGAATGCTTTAATAAGCATTCCTAGTATGGATACCCGTAAATGTATTAATCTTAATTAGTGTGAATGCTTTAATAAACATTTCCAGTATTGATATCCGTAAATTTAGTAATCTTATTATTCCTTACGTTTTTTGGTTCTGCGTAACTTCGGCATACTTTCAGCTATTGAGACCATTCAACTGTAAAAATGTTCGTCTCGTTCAGCTAATGATGGGACTTCTTCAAGTTTTTTTCTACTTTTTACACTTTTATAAATTTTAAGCTTTTAGACCCTTTTTTTTAACATTGAAGTCAATGAGAACATCCTTTTCCCCTTTGAATTCACATGCCATGCCAAAAGTTTCAGCTACTTCATACTTTCACTTACAGACACTGAAAAAACTTTAAAGCGGTCACAAAATATTTAGCTATCCGGCTATGACTTTTCAGATCGTTATCGTTTACAATTTTTTGGTGAAAACGCAATTTACGTTTTGCGAATTTTTCACAAAAATGCAATAGGTTATAATGTAATCCTATGGAGGGGATTTAGAGTCTGTCATGTGACCTTAACATTGGAGATCTTTGTAATTAAAAATATCTTTACAAAAAGGGGAAACAAATTGGTCTCACGCCCACAAGATCTACTTTTCATACACAATTTTTATATCAAAACGTAGCTATGCTTGTCTGGTTTATGGCAATGTGACCAATTCTGCGATACGTATTTTAGTTTTAGTTATTGGAGCAACAGCCAGAAATTATGTCTCATAGACTCTCATGTGAAATTATCTAAAAAATGTTGCTGCAGAACTCACAAAGACGCTCTTTTCTAAATCGCAGACATGGCCACATTTTTAAGTTTATCTACATAAATTTCATATCGATGCGTTTACAAGGGCCGTGTATTTCAAACGGTGTAGTCGTTGTATCAATTGCATGTACGTTTGAGGATTTATTAAGCTTTGTTTGGAGGCTTAAATCATGTATTAGATCTGTGAATTAAAAGCGTTTGTAATGTTATTTCTTTCCATAAATAACTTTCCTGACCTCAGTGCAATATTCCTCCTCACTGACCTGGGGGGGAGGGGAAACCTATTGAGGGGGGAGGGGCGACCAGGAAGTCAGCATACTCTATACTTTGCAGATAGAGAAAGAAGCTGTGTGTCCTAAAGATAGTGTAGTGGTTATGGTGAATGTCTTTGGCAAGGGGCTCACCAATTAAGCTATTCAGCATTCCCACTCGCATTTTCCTCAGGAAATGCATTGTCTAGTTATATTATATTTTAATACTCCTGCTGCTGCCTCCATGCTGAGTAAAGCTTCATGACCTCTCTGGCACAGCGGATCCACCAACAGCCTCCGCTACAAGCTACCAGACCGGACTACCAGACCGGATCTAAACAGCAAGTGTAACTATAACAATGAACCTTATGTTAAACCCTGTTTTGCGGCATTTATACTGCAACCATTGGGCTGTCTGCAAGAGCTCATCTGCATTCTCTCTCTTTCTTGCTCTCCCTCTCTCTCTCTTTGTATATATATATATATTGTTGCTTTTGTTATGTTCATTTTTCAACAGTTTATTTTGTGTTCGTCGTGTCTGTGTCGTGTGCTTTAGTTTGTCCTAGGTTAATGTTAAATAAAATAATAGTATAAAATGTTTTTGCTTATTATGAAGTTAAATGTGTTGATGTTGATTTGTTTGATGTGAAGTTAGATGTGTTGAAAAACCTACAACTCTATCTCAAAAAGAAATGAAACATTTCCAAAAAATACGTTTTTTTAATACAAAAATAAATTTAAATATAGCTCTCAATGCGTTTCTGAATGCGGTGCATTTCCGCAATCTGACCCGATAGCTGCTGCTCTAGCAGAGCATTTTGTTGGGTGAGGTAGCTCATCTTCCGCTGGTTTTGCAGGATCCTCTGGTGGGTCTTTTCGATGAGTCTGTTCTGCCTCCTCATATCTCTTGATGCTTTTAGGATATAATAAAAAAACATTTGGATTTCAAATAACGTTACCAAATAAATAAATATTTTTTTTTGCTTATTAATCAATCATTATCATGTGTATACACTTGTTATGTGTCTAACACATCCCGGGAGTGCAGAATTATTAGGCAAATGAGTATTTGGACCACATCATCCTCTTTATGCATGTTGTCTTACTCCAAGCTGTATAGGCTCGAAAGCCTACTACAGATTAGGCATATTAGGTAATGTACATCTCTGTAATGAGAAGGTGTGTGGTCTAATGACATCAACACTCTATATCAGGTGTGCATAATTATTAGTCAATTTCCTTTTCTTTGGCAAAATGGGCCAAAAGAAGGATTTGACAGACTCTGAAAAGTCCAAAATAGAGAGATATCTAGCAGAGGGATGCAGCACTCTTAAAGCTGCAAAGCTTCTGAAGCGTGATCATCAAACAAAAGAAGCGTGTGGAAAAACAAAGGTGCAAAATAACTGCCCATGAACTGAGAAAAGTTAAGCGTGCAGCTGCCAAGATGCCACTTGCCACAAGATTGGCCATATTTCAGAGCTGCAACATCACTGGGGTGCCCAAAAGCACAAGGTGTGCAATACCCAGAGACATGGCCAAGGTAAGAAAGGCTGAAAGACGATGACCACTGAACAAGACACACAAGCTGCAACGTCAAGACTGTGCCAATAAATATCTCAAGAAAGATTTTTCTAAGGTTTTATGGACTGCTGAAATGAGAGTGAGTCTTGATGGGCCAGATGGAAGAGCCCGTGGCTGGATTGGTAAAGGGCAGGGAGCTCCAGTCCAACTCAGACGCCAGCAAGGTGGTGGTGGAGTACTGGTTTGGGCTGGTATCATCAAAGATGAGCTTGTGGGGCCTTTTCGGATTGAGGATGGAGTCAAGCTCAACTCCCAGTCCTACTGCCAGATTATGGAAGAGACCTTCTTCAAGCAGTGGTACAGGAAAAAGTCACCATCCTTCAAGAAAAACATGATTTTCATGCAGGACAATGCTCCATCACACGTGTCAAAGTACTCCACAGCGTGGCTGGCAAGAAAGGGTATTAAATAAAAAAAAGTAATGACATGGCCTCCTTGTTCACCTGATCTGAACCCCATTGAGAACCTGTGGTCCATCATCAAATGTGGGATTTACAAGGAGGGAAAACAGTACACCTCTCTGAACAGTGTCTGGGAGGCTGTGGTTACTGCTGCACGCAATGTTGATGGTGAACAGATCAAAACACTGACAGAATCCATGGATGTCAGGCTTTTGAGTGTCCTTGCAAAGAAAGGTGGCTATATTGGTCACTGATTTGTTTTTGTTTTGTTTTTAAATGTCAGAAATGTGTATTTGTGAATGTTGAGATGTTATATTGGTTTCACTGTTAAAAATAAATCATTGAAATGGCTATCTATTTATTTTTTGGTTAAGTTGCCTAATAATTCTGCACAGTAATAGTAGTCACCTGCACACACAGATATCCCCCGAAAATAACTAACACTAAAAAAAAACTAAAAACTACTTCCAAAAAAATTCAGCTTTGATATTAATGAGTTTTTGGGGTTCATTGAGAACATGGTTGTTGTTCAATAATAAAATGAATCCTCAAAAAATACAACTTGCCTAATAATTATGCACTACCTGTATACTTCTAGCATCAATACCATATTATGGTTCTACAATCTGACAGGTGCGCTTTATATGTTGTCCATTTTTATATCTACATTTTGTTGTTGAAATGTTATTAATCATTGTGCACATATTTACCTTCCTGAATGAGGCTCACAGGACCGCTCTCTACCTCCTGCTCTTCTGCTTGAGAAGTTGGGGTGGTGGGGGGGGGAAGCTCCTCAGCTTCCTCCTCAACAGGAGCTGGGGTTGGGGAGTGGGAGGGCCCTGGCTGCTCCTCCTCATGCATCTCCTCCTCTGCCGCATCCTCCTCTGCCGCATCCTCCTCCTCCTCCTCATCGGCCTGGCGCCTTCTGCGCTTGGCGCGGACAACTGGCATTGGAGCTCCTATAATAACACAATGTTCATATATTATATAAATGTTTTCTAATGACGTATGCAAATTCTGTGTACTCTGCTGTATTGTATATGAATACAAATTGATTTATATAGACAGTTAACCAATGGGACAATGTTATATTAAAGGGTCTTGTGGGCACTACAGGGGACTGAGCGTGAGCTGGGATGCAACCATGTTAAAATGAGCTGTTTTTGTCTCCTTTGTTTTGTTCAGACCATCTCATGTTAAAAAAAGGGCCTGATGGAGCACACGGGATTACTATAACAACCCCACTCCTAACACAGGAATTTAGTGGTAATCTATATATATAAAACTCAACGTGTGTGTGTGCATAAATGTATGTATGTATGTATGTATGTATGTATGTTCCAGCATCACGTACAAACGGCTAAAGATATTTATATGAAACTTGGCACACAGGTTACTTATATGTCAGCCACAAACATAGGATAGGTGGTTTAAACCTTACCCACCCCCACTTGCCATGGTCGGGGTTTTTCTTTAAAGTCCCATGCAAAGCAATGGGAAAATTATGTTCCCACATAACTTCTGTGTTCCTGTCTGCTGTCCCATGTCTTTTTTCAACAGTACTATGAATACCTTGGCTGGTGGTGATATATGTTAGCACAACATGGCATCTTGGTTAACAACATCTGCCATTACATGAATTACATATGACCTTACATAACTGTCACCAAAGGAGCTGCGGTGGCTCCACGCGATTGCCACTGCACTGACAAGTGATTCACCTCTGCAGCTAGGGGTTCGGATCCCGCTCTCGGCTACCTGTGAATTGAGTTTGGTGGTCTCAGCCCCGCCCCTGGTGGGTGTGCTATGCGAGGTTGGGTTGGGAGGACCCCCTCACACCCGCCATTGCCAACCGGGGCATGGAGAAAGGTGGCAGATTGCCTCTGGGGGAGGCCTCCCAACTCCTGCAGGCCGGCTCCTCTCTCTTTCGAGTTCACGCACAAAATACACTTTTTAAAAAAAAAACATAACTGTCAACAATAACTTACCTGGATGATATTTAGCCCGAAGACGTCTGACCTGATCCATTTGGCGCCTCTTCAGGTCAGACCACTTCTTCACAATTGCATTGTGGTCGTGTTGGCCGCCAAAGTCAGCGATTAGGGCGCTGACCACAGCCCTTTTCTCTGGCTGCCTCCGCAGCTTATCGTATCCTGTTTCCAGGAACTTCTGCAAGATGAAGAACAAAGTATATTGTAATACTTCTGTTGACAGCCTTATGGATATATGACGTAAATGTATGCTATTCAACAATTGGAAGCATTCTCGCCTTATTAATCAATGACAGGGGTAACATGACAGATTTTATATCCTGCCATTTCGGTCGCCACCTTTTTTGCATAAATATAGCAGCCATTATCATTTGCATAATTATGAATATATTATTAACAACACAGGATACACGTATAGGGGAGATATGCGTTGCTAACTCTTTTCCCTGTCAGGAGCCTAACGCCCCGGGGGTCAGAGACGGGACCTTTTCGGAGGGCCACTGACGTATGTACCCGTCGCAGTTTTTTGTGATGTCACTCTTTAGGTGTGTGCACATTTTTCACTGCATCCGGGTGGAGTTTTTGGGTTGTGTTTTGCACGCCACAGGCTTTTCAACAGGAAAAAAACAGCTGGAGGCAGAATGGTTGCAAAACACTACGGGTTTGTTACCTAACTCTGGGTTTCAAGACCAGTCCACCTCCAGCTGTTGCAAAACTACTACTCCCATCAGCCACGGTCTGTCAGTGCATGCTAAGAATTTTACTTTTGCTGCATCTAGGGTGCCACAGTTTAGAGACCCGTGCATAAAGGCCTGAAAAATGGGGGCCTGCAGAACTTACAATACTAGAAGTGCCAGCATTCCCAGGCATGCTGGAAGTTGTAGTTCTGCAACATCTAAAGGGCAATATGTATTCGAACGTCCTTGGGCCTTGAGGACACTGAAGTCAGGACGTTCGCATACGTCCTATGTCCAAAAATTTTTTAAATTCATTATGCTAAATAACAAGGAAAACTGCCTAAATACACATTTGCCAACCAGGGTGTCTGCAGCTGTCCAGGCATGCTGGGACTTGTAGTTTTGGAAAAGCAGGAGACACATTTTTTGTGAAATACTAATATCTGATCATATATACTAACTTTTAAACTAGACTAAAATGCAGTTGAAGATAATGAAATAACAGTGGTCGAAATACTTACACAAATCAGCAAATTTTCCTCAGATACAGTGAAATTACTTCCAACCATCTTGCTCTGCGATTGCGTTGCGATCAAAAAGTTGGAAACTGGCAAGGGTCCAGGAAATGGTCGCGTGTTGTTCGCGTGTTGATTGCGCTGCTTGGACCGAGATGGGTCCATATGGCTTCGGCTGTATGGACCACAGTAACTCTTTTCCCTGTCAGGAGCCTAACGCCCCGGGGGGTCAGAGACGGGACCTTTTCGGAGGACCACTGACGTATGCAACCGCCGCAGTTTTTTGTGATGTCAGTCTTTAGGTGTGTGCAAATTTTTCCTTGCACCGGGTGGAGTTTTTTGGGTTGTGTTTTGCACGCCACAGGCTTTTCAACAGGAAAAAAACAGCTGGAGGCAGGATGGTTGCAAAACACTACGGGTTTGTTACCTAACTCTGGGTTTCAAGACCAGTCCACCTCCAGCTGTTGCAAAACTACTACTCCCATCAGCCACGGTCTGTCAGTGCATGCTAAGAATTTTACTTTTGCTGCATCTAGGGTGCCACAGTTTAGAGACCCGTGCATAAAGGCCTGAAAAACGGGGGCCTGCAGAACTTACAATACTAGAAGTGCCAGCATTCCCAGGCATGCTGGAAGTTGTAGTTCTGCAACATCTAAAGGGCAATATGTATTCGAACGTCCTTGGGCCTTGAGGACACTGAAGTCAGGACGTTCGCATACGTCCTATGTCCAAAAAAATGTTAAATTCATTATGCTAAATAACAAGGAAAAGTGCCTAAATACACATTTGCCAACCAGGGTGTCTGCAGCTGTCCAGGCATGCTGGGACTTGTAGTTTTGTAAAAGCAGGAGACACATTTTTTGTGAAATACTAATATCTGATCATATATACTAACTTTTAAACTAGACTAAAATGCAGTTGAAGATGATGAAATAACAGTGGTCAAAATACTTACACAAATCAGCAACTTTTCCTCAGACTTAGTGAAATTGCTTCCAACCATGTTGCTGTGTGATTGCGCTGCGATCATAAGTTGGAAACTGGCAAGGCTCCAGGAAATGGTCGCGTGTTGTTCGCGCAATTGCGCATGCGCGATCGAAAAATCGCAATCGCAATATGTATTTTGGTTAAAATATCATACATATTCGATTTCAGAGTGCTGCTACAGCAGTTTTCGAAATATCTGCAATCAATTTCGCATTCGCATGTTGCGATATTTCGATAAAATATCAGGAATATTCTGAGCCAATCAGAGCGCTCCTCCAGCATATCTCGAAATTGCGCAATAAATATCGCATTCGCATGTTGCGATATTTCGATAAAATATCACGAATATTCTGAGCCAATCAGAGCGCTCCTCCAGCATATCTCGAAATTCCGCAATAAATATCGCATTCGCATTTTGCGATATTTCGATAAAATATCACGAATATTCTGAGCCAATCAGAGCGCTCCTCCAGCATATCTCGAAATTCCGCAATAAATATCGCATTCGCATGTTGCGATATTTCGATAAAATATCACGAATATTCTAAGCCAATCAGAGCGCTCCTACCGCAGTTATTAAAAAATCGCAATTATTTTCGCATTCGCAATAGCGAAAAATCGCAATCAATTAATTTCGATAAAATATCACGAATATTCGAATTTAGCGAATATATCTCGAATATTCGAATATATATTCGAGATATATCGCGAAATCGAATATGGCATATTCTGCTCAACACTAGTCTGTGTTGCTGTTTGAGTGTCCTATGTGGTAGGACAGAAAGTGAGGGTAAAGATCCATAGACACCAGTAAATCTCCAACAGGGTTCCTAAACCTCCTCTTCTCTATCTAATACTGTTTTGAAAACAAAACACTTTTGGCTCGAGACACGCTTTAACCACTTGAGCCATGTAAGATTTTACCACCTTCATGACCAGGCCATTTTTTGCTATTCTGCACTGCGCTAGTTTAACTCATAATTGTGCGGTCATGCAACACTGTATCCAAATGAAATGTATACAATTTTTTACACACAAATACAGCTTTATTTTGCTGGTATTTGATCACCACTGGGTTTTTATTTTATAATATGTAGCGCTACCCCTGAAGGAGCTGCTGGTTGATTTGGGATCGGCGTATAAAGTTACCAAATTCTTCTGTCTAGTGCTTGTGAGTGTGGATAAAAGAACAAGTATCCAGCAGGTAGCGTGAGTTTTTAATGCTTTATTCCTCGACCAACAAGGCCAACATCAACATGACACACAGTAAAGCAAGAGGTTGATGAGTAGGAAGGACTTGTAGAACATGCCTTGGATATCAAAAACATAGAGAGCAAGCCTGCTCTTGGCACAAATAATTCAAACGTCGCCACGCTCGCCAGGGTGGGTAAGTGCCCTTTGGACAGGCAATTAACTTGAACCTGGCAGCCACAGGGTCGCTCGCAATAATCAGATCACTGGGAGGAAACAATGCCTCTGCCACAGGCGTAGTAAATTTTCTTGGTATAATTGAAGTGTAAGGATAGCAAATCCTCCCAGTAAGTTTTGTTCTACAGGATCACCCACTGACAGCAAAAGAAAAATACCTGTCATGTAGCGCGGCGATCGGATCCCCGGTGGTTCGTCCAGGCCTCACAGACAACCTCTGCACTTAGGTTCTCCTGAGCCAATCCCCCACCGTTCAGCCTCCAGCCTAGGATCTGGAACCCAGAAAACTGCTGGGGTCCCCTTCTTCATCAACAGAAGGCTCCGCGAGGTGCACAGCCTCAACCCGGCTGGCCATGAGGATGGGGTGCGTGGATGCGCGCACCCTAAAGGTGGATGCCGCACCTGGAACTCGGGGCCCCGCAGACTACACGAAAAATGGCCGGTGCTCCAGATATACCCCCCGCCAGCATGCCCAAAGAGGAGAACTCCTCTGATTGGCTGCTGGGGAAGGATGGCTCCGTCAGAACCCCAATAGCGCCAACTGTCGCCCAGGGGTGGAAGCGCACCCCCGGACACACAGACCGACCCAAGAGGCAGCTCTGAACTGGCACCAGCACAAACTAACAATTAGTGAATGGGAGCAAGAGAAATCTCCCATTCCCCACTAACTTTAGTGTAATACCCCACTAACTAAAAAGGGGGGGCGCTACAAATATAAAGGATAAAAGGAAAGAAAAACAATATTTTTTATTTAAACATACAGTATGCAATTAAAAAATTCAATTTCTATGTTTTGGCCAAAATGTATTCTGCTACATGTTTTTGATTAAAGGACAAGTCCAGCCTGAGCTCATTCTGCTGGGCTTCTCATATATCACTACATCTTCCTAAGCATCTGAGAAAAAACGTACCATAACCAGCAACTGTAATTAGAGTAGATTATTAGTTAATGACTGTGGTCAACAAACAGGTTAAACAGCAACAGATTAAATGACAAGTCCAGCCTGAGCTCATTCGGCTGGGCTTATCCTATGGGTCACAGGAGAGCAATTAGTTTTGCACTCCTGTGACCAGTTTTCAGCAGAGAGCGGTCTGAAGTCCACTCTCTGCTGATGTCACCAAGGTCAGTCCAGACTTCGGTGCCTGGAATGATAGGTGTCTCAGCCTCTCAGTGACCAGCTTAGACGGCTGTTTTCCACCCCTTCACAGCTCAGCACTCCAATGAGTGTGAAGGAGCAGAGCAGGGGAGCTGCTGACTGACAGGCAGCAGCTCTCTGCTAAAGGATCTGTGAGAACCGAGCCATCTGTGATGTTCGATGCCTTGATTTTCAGTGAAGAGGCAATGGAGGACAGATGTATCAGCGCTCCGATGCTGTATCCACCTAGGTAAGTTTCAATGGGAAAAAAATGGCAAACCCATACTTCTCTATTAAGAAAATCCCAATAAGTGTATATTGATTGGTTTGTGTAAAAGTTATAGCGCCTACAAACTATGGTATATACTATATCCTGGAATTTTTACATTTTTTGATACTTCTAATGATGGAGATCAGCAACCTATAATGGGACTGTGGTAGTGCGGCATACATTATGACACTAACTAATGTAGGGGGGAACTGACAAACTGCCACTGAAATCACCATTATCAGTTATAATACTATACCCTGTACTAATGACTAATGATACTGGCTGGGAAGGGGTTATCATCTAGAACGATCAAGGACTTAAATGTGTGAATAACTATGTGTAAAGTGTGCTTCTTTTACTATTAGATCTCTCAGTTTCTCATCCCTGCTTTGCAGAGATGAGAAACTGACAGATCGCTTCCTCTGTACAGAGCTCTGTGTTGTTTATCAACACTGAGCTCTGGGCTGTGATTGCACGCAGCCGATCAGCAGGTCCCAGCCATAAATCATTGGCTGGGACTTGCTGACAAGCTCCCTCTGTGTAAAATCACAATGGGTGCTGGGTGGGGGGTGTGCATGCAGGCGCCCTAAACATGGAAGTAGGCAGCAATGTACGATGCTTTGCCTACAGTGGCCACTTGCCCGCAGTGCATTTCGGGAAGGCGGGCGGCAAGTGGTTGATGATGTAAATACCTCAAAGTATATTAGCATGAAAGCCATTTCTATGTTTTAAAGTGTATGTCCAGCTACAACTTTTTTTTTGTTTTGGATAGAATGACAAAGAGTTAAATGTCAAGATTCTACTGCTACTGATGTTTTACCAGAAGGAAGTGAGGGTATCACTATATAGCAACGGAAATATATATATATATATATATATTTTTTAGTGGTGTAAGGGAAGACTAGCACCACATCAACATTTAAAGCCTGCCTTAAAGGGATAGTTTACCTTTGTCAAAAAAAAAGATAGATAAGGGGCATCTGTAGATAAAAACTACGGGCCGGATTCTGATACATCGGCGCATATTTCTGCCGTCTAGCGCATCTCATATGCGCTACGCCGACGTAACAGAAAGGCAAGCAGAGTATTCACAAAGCACTTGCTCCCAATGTTGCTCCCAGCGTAGCGTAAATTCTTCGGAGTAAGCCGGCCTAATTCAAAGTAGGTGGAAGTGGGCGTGATCCATTTAAATGAACCGTGACCCCATGCAAATGATGGGCCGAGCGAACGGTGCATGCTCAGAATCACGTCGGAACGAACACCTAAGATAAGTCGAATCACTGCCTACGACGTGAACGTAACCTACGCCCAGCCCTATTCACGTACTACTACGTAAACAACGTAAAATACAACGGCTGTTCCCTGGTCCATACCTTAAGATGACTTACACCTGCTTTATGAGGCTTAACTTTACGCCGGACGTACAATGTACGTAAACCGCGTATATTAATGCGCCGGGCGCAAGTACGTTCGTGAATCGGCCTATCTCACTTATTTGCATATTCGAATCGTAAATCAATGGGAGTGCCCCTTGCGGCCAGTGTAAATATGCCCCCACGATACGACGGCGTAGGAAACTTACGTCGGTCGGACGAAACCTATTTACAGGCGTATCTTGCTTTCAAAGTCAGGCGCATAGATATGACGGCGCACATTGACACTTACGTGGCGTATCTCGAGATACGCCAGCGTAAGTGCTACAAGAATCCGGGCCAAACTGTTCAGCTTTAATTAAATTTGCATAATGCTCTTGTTAAAGGTGTAGGCTATTTACATAGATCCTAAAGCCTGACCGAAAAAAATCACAGAAATTGTCCAATCCCATTCTGCCTTGTTGCTAAAATGTTGCTAAGACACTCCCAGCCAATACTGTCCACCTGTACCATCACAGCATCAAACTCTCAAACCCCCGCATATGTGTGGTCCACTATCTCCTCCATTTCAACATTGCTAAACTCAGAACTACTGCAGAAGGGGAGAGAGAGTACATGCAAGAGGGTTCAACCGGCTAGGAGTGGCTTAGCAACATCCTAGCAACAAGGTAGGATCAGATGATGCCATGCCTGGGAGTTTTTTGCCCAGGCTTCAGGAGTTATGTAAATGGCCTACACCTATATCAAGGGCATTATTTAACTTTGGTTAAAGCTACACAGTTTGTTTCACCTACAGGCACCATTTACCTGCATAGACAGTTTTTTTTTTATGTAAAGGTGAACTAACACTTTAAATACAGGTCAGCGGATTGAATGCAAAAGCCAACATTTAACAGCAATTCCCAATGTAAAAAAGCCATACATCTCTCTAATGGACAGCAGTAAACATTAGGAGGAAATGATAATCGTACCAACATTTTTTCAAGTTTTTGGTCAAGCCAAAAACGTGAAAAAATTTGGGTACAATTATCACTTCCTCCTAATGTTTACTGCTGTCCATTAGAGAGATTTATGGCTTTTTTATATTCATCAAACATAAATTTACAGAAGTGTAAATAAGTGACCTCGAAGCCATCAAAAACATTTGTAGTTAATGGGGTTGATTTACTAAAAGATACAAATGGTTATAAAATTATATTTTTAATCCTAAACAAAATATTTATCAAAGTCCATCTTTTAGAGATTTGATCTTGTGTTATTTGCATTTTAAGAAATTCAGAATATCAACTGCGTGTGTGCTACCGTTTTATTTTTAACGTTCAAATAAAATACTTTATGTCATAAAGTCTATAGAATTAAATATTTTAACATAAGAAGGTGTGTTTTTTGTATTATTATTATTATTATTATTATTATTATTATTATTATTATTATTATTATTATTATTAAATTAACAAGATCATATTAAGCCAATTATTTTTCTTGTTACTATCACATAGATAGTAACAAGAAAAATAATTTGCTTAATATAATCTTGTTAAAAAAATGTAATTATTTGGTCAATCACCTTTGCTTACAAATAAGTAGATAAACAAGGTTAAGCCATCCACTTGACAGTAATCAGGTTTGAGAAACACAACACGCTCTATCATTTTATGTGATCATAATCATATTAATACATATGGCTTTTTCTTTTAAAATGATAAGCCTTTGATTGGTAAAGAATGGAATTTAATAGAGATCCTTCCCTAGGGTCTTGTAATAAAATGTAAGAAGACTCTTAACTAAGGAGAAAGTATGTCTTTGACCCTTTGTCCTTTGCATGTAGATACAGAGATACAGTACTTGGAATTTAGAACTCTATAACAGGACTTTAGGGAATCATGGCATTTCAAAAGACAGTTGGTATTTTACTTTTTAAACATGACTTTTCTTCAGAACTAGTGTGATAACTGGTTATGTCTAGCATTGTGGCCTTCAACTCAATTAGCCATTTCTTCAAGGATGTTGAATACCCTTTCGATGGCATATGGATTAGCTAACCTTCCTCGCTCTTTCATCTGGTTCAAATTTTCACTTATGTAAAATATAACGTGCATTTTAAGCTACTATACGGGGCTATGCATGGTTTTTGTTATTACAATTTGTTATTAAATTGTTGTAAATATGCTAGCTACCTTACAATTATACTGGCAGTTTTCTTATACAAGTAGCTTGTCAACAATACACCTACCCTAAGTTTATAACCACTTGCCCTAATGCCTAGCATCCTAAACCTGTTTAACCTAGTCATCAAAGTCTCTATCAAGCCTAATTCCAGTATATGAGACGCAGTTGGGAAAATATTTTACATATATATATATATATATATATATATATATATATATATATGTATATATATATATGTATACAGTAAAACCTTGGTTTGAGAGCGTTTTGCAAGACAAGCTCATTTTTTAAATAATTTTTGACTTGATATACAAGAAATTTCTTGATATACAAGTAGCGTCATGTCACAACTGAGTATAAAAGAAAAGAGAGGCACCTCTAAAGCCTCTAAAGCCCTGTACACACGATCCAATGAAAACGGTCTGATGGATTTTTTCATCAGATATCCGACACACCATCAGTTAAAAAACGATCGTGTCAGAACGCGTTGACGTAAAACACAACGACGTGCTGAGAAAAATGTTCAATGCTTCCAAGCATGCGTCGACTTGATTCTGAGCATGCGTACCCACAGACGATCGTTTTTTTTTTTTTCGTTTTTTTTTACCATCAGATAATTTTAAAACAAGTTCCTAGTTTTTTCTCCGATGGATAAAAAACTGATGGGGCCCACACACGATCGGTTCGTCTGAAGAAAACGGACCGTTTTCATCAGACGAACTGATCGTGTGTATGCAGCATTAGTGTAGCAATATGGTTACATTTAATGAAGGTACAACAATTAGAAACCCACATGGTTGATGATTAAAACAGGTACATCTAAATATGCCGGCATCTGGGGTAGAGATGTCCACATAGACCATCCTCCTCACCACCATCGATGTTGTCCCTTCCACCCTCCGCTCCATAAGCGGTTCAAGCCTCGCTTTCAGATCACTCTGCAGGGTAGTCTTCCCGGTCACGATTGCAGATGGCTTTACCCCGGATGCCTGCATACTTAGATATGCCTCTTTTAATCATCAGCCATGTGAGTTGCTAAATGTTGTACCTTCATTAAATGTAACCATATTGCTACACTTAGAGGTGGCTCTTTTCTCTTTTATACACTGTAGCTCCTGCTGGATTTTGCTTCTAATCCTCTTGTGGAGGATTCCATTTGTGGATGGACATTTTACGGTTACACAACCTATCACATTGCTATAATCTTTTTATAAGGACTATAAACTGAAGGATTTATGAATAAATGGTTGTGTTTCCATTATCTCTTATGGGGAAATTTGCCTTGATATTCAAGTGCTTTGGATTACAAGCATGCTTCTGGATCAAACTATGCTCCCAATCCAAGGTTTTACTGTATATTTATACAGTGATTCCGGCAAGTATTCACAGGGCTTTTTCCACAATTTGTTCTGTTACAGCCTTTTTTCAAAATGGATTACATTCGTTATTTTTCTCAACATTCTACAAACAATACCCCATAATGACAATGTGAAAGAAGTTTGTTTGAAATCTTTGCAAAAAATTTAAATAATCACATGTACATAAGTATTCACAGCGGTTGCCATGACACTCAAAATTGAGTTCAGGCTCAACTGTTTCCACTGATCATCTTTGAGATATTTCTACTACTGGAGTCCTCCTGTGGTAAATTCAGTTGATTGGACATGATTTAGAAAGGCACACACCTGTCTATAAACAATCCTACAGTCAACAGGGTTAAAAGGGCATTTCAGAGCACAAAACAAGCCAAGGAGTCCAAGGGATTGTCTGTAGACCTCTGAGACAGGATTGTATAAAGGCACAGATCTGGGGAAGGGTACAGAAATATTTATGCAGCATTGAAGGTCTCAATGAGTACACCAGCCTCCATCATCTCTTAAATGAAAGAAGTTTGCAACCACCAGGACTCTTCTTAGGCCGCGTACACACGATCGGTCCATCTGACGAGAATGGTCTGATGGACCGTTTTCATCGGTCCAAACCGATCATGTGTGGGCCCCATAGGTTAGTTATCCTTCGGTCAAAAAAAAAGGAACTTGCTTTAAAATTGAACTGATGGACGCCTAACCGATAGGTCAAAACTGATCGTTAGTATGCAAAAGCATCGGTTAAAAACCCGCGCATGCTCAGAATCAAGTCGACGCATGCTTGGAAGCACTGAACTTTGTTTTTTTCAGCACGTCGTTGTGTTTTACGTCACCGCGTTCTGATACGATCGGTTCATTAACCGATGGTGTGTAGGCACATCAGACCATCAGTCAGCTTCATCGGTTAACCGATGACAATGGTCCTTCGGACCAAGAACCCGATGGTCACTCTGACAGAGCTCCAGTGTTTGTGGAGAAAGAAGAACCTTCCAGAAGAACAACCATCACTGCAGCACTCCACCAATCAGGCCTGTATGGTAGAGTGGCCAGACAGAAGCTACTCCTCAGTAAAAGGCACATGACAGCCTGTCTGTAGTTTGTCAAAAAGCACCTGAAGGACTCTCAGACCATGGGAAACAAAATTCTCTGGTCTGATGAAACAAAGATTGAACCCTTTTACCTGAATGACAAGCACCATGTTTGGAGGAAACCAGGCATTGCTCCTCACCTGGCCAATACCATCCCTACAGTGAAGCATGGTGGTGGCAGCATCATGCTGTGAGAATGTTTTTCTGTGGCAGAAACTGCGAGACAGGATCGAGGGAAGAATGAATGCAGCAATGTACAGAGACATCCTTGATGACAACCTGCTTCAGAGTGCTCTATCGTCAGCTCATTCACTTAGCTTCATAAAATATCACTCCATGAATAAATAATTTTGTAGTTCTTTAATACATGTCTAATATTTTTATTAATAGAAGGAGGGAATTGATAACTAGACTGGGGTATTCTTATAATGACCTTCATGTTATTGCCCTTTCCTAAAATGTGTCCCTTGCTGTGTACCCACTTACACTGGCTGCATGATTTTCTCAGCCAGTTGAGTGCAATGTACATTTGGCCAGCACAATTCTGTAAATGTTTAAGGTTTTATAATATTTAGACTTAATAACTATACAGGGAAGATGGCAGACAGCATGTATGGCGTTGTGTGGGTGAGCAATTTGCTGATGTCAATGTTGTGGATCAAGTGGCCCATGGTGGGGTTATGGTATGGGCAGGCGTATGCTATAAACCACGAACACAGGTGTATTTTGTTGATGCATTTTGAATGCACAGAGATACCTTGACGAGATCCTGAGGCCCATTGTTGTGCCAGTCATCCATGATCATCACCTCATGTTGTGGCATAATAATGCACAACCCCATGTTGCAAGGATCTGTACACAATTCCTGGAAGCTGAAAACATCCCAGTTCTTGCATGACCAGCATACTCACCGGACATGTCATCCATTGAGTATGTTTGGGATGCTCAAATGGTGGTCACACCAGATGCTGACTGTTTTATCAGACCCCCCTCCACCCCCCCTCCCCAATACAGTAAAACTGCACATTTTAGAGTGGCCTTTTATTGTAGCCAGCCTAGGGCACATCTGTGCAATAATCATGCTGTCTAATCAGTATCTTGATATGCCGCACCTGTGAGGTGGATGGATTGTCTCGGCAAAGGAGAAGTGCTCACTAACACAGATTTAGACAGATTTGTGAACAATATTTGAAAGAAATAGGCCTTTTGTGTACATAGAAAAAGTCGTAGATCTTTGAGTGCAGCTCATGATAAATAGGGGCAAACACAAAAGTGTTGCACTTATAATTTTACTCAGTGTATGTCTAAAACAACAATCAATACAAATCTATATCAAGATTGTAAGAATTTATATTAACAATAATATTGATAATATGATAATAATTCCAATAGTAACAATTTTATTAGTAATATGAGCTTGATAGTAAAAAGGAATACACATTAAACAGTATTTGTATCTCTATGTGTAATGGCAAAAGACATTTGTGGTCATAATAAGCATGGTTCAACGGTGACTGAAAACACAAAATAGTGAACTAATAGATGTATGCAGACACATTTATACAGTACATATATACATAGAGAGAGAGCATGTATTTAGTTTAGGGAATATATCTAACATGTGTATGTTTACGTTATAATATAATATAAAATACATTTATAATATAAAATACATTTTGCAAAATAGTATATTATTAATGGTATTATCAGTCAAGTTAAAATATAGGTAGTGATGTAATCACTACCTTTTATAGATTGTCTGGAGTTCTAGCAGACGTATACATTATGTTTAAACATATTCATTTACAACACATTTAACAGGCAAACTGTTAAAGACATTGTATTAATAGTAGCAGAATCATGCATCCATATAACATGATGTATTGTAAATATATTTATATGTCAACAATTTGGTTCAATTGGTACTGGACTGCAATTGTGGGGACAGAATGGATTGGGAAAAAAAGTGATTACTGTAATGGGAGAAAAATCTGAATTAAAAAAAAAAGTTGAGTGAACAGAAAGTTTGTTAAAAGAAAGATACTACTCGCTATGAAAGATGAGAGAAATAGCAGATTTGCATATAATAACAAATGGATTGCTGCCTGAATAGAAAACAATGTATTATTAGCGATGGTAAGACCGAATAGGAGGAGTAAAAAACTGAATCTCATGTAGAAATAGAAACAGAGTTGCCAGCAGGATCTAAAGTGTATCATGTAACAACAGAAACAGAGTAGCCAGCAGGATTGAGAGTGGTGAAAGCATTAAAGTCCACTTGCAGAAAGAAGAGTGGTGTGAAATGGAAACATGCTTACAACATAATGGTCAGGCGCCAGGGTGACAGCACTCAACATGTCTGGGGAATGGAATAAAAAAAAAAAAATAGCGGAAAGAATGGCATCATGTGGGGGCCGAAACTGAGCCATGTCTAAAATGGTGGTGGGATAGAGACAGGACCTTACAGCAAGAAACTTTGTGATAGTAGAATAGAGATAAGGAGTGTGAGGGATGTCATTAGTACAATATAGAGAAAACAGTGGGGGACAAGGAAATCTAAGGGCAAACTAATTTGGTGAAGTAGTAGTGAATACATAAATAGAAGAAATAGAGAGGTTTTATGTAGTGCAATGGTTGTGTGGATAGATAAATGCATGTTATGTTATATGTTATTGAGGGGTCAAATGCCAAGTGAGCCTGTGTTGCAAACTATTACACTAGTAGAGTTGTGTTGGAATCAAACAGGGGAAAAAAATGTTACATCCTTTTCTTCTTTCTTTTCCAAGAAGCCTCTACATTGTCAAGAGTAAATGCCAACAGAAGATGTCTATAAACCAACAGAAGATGTTTAAATTTGTTGAAAGCTAAAATACCATTGAAAGTATTTTTAAACATGGTGCCATCGAAATTGGCAAAATTAAACTGAGCCGCCTCAGAAAATTAAAGAAGGTCTGAAACCCATGGATTTCCAATTATTGGGGAGGGGGCCGAAACGACATCTTGTGGTCACTCTAACCGGTCTATCATTTTCATTCAGGAGTCTACTCTGAAGTATTGGACCCTCCTTGCTCTTGCTCCTCCCTTCCCTACCAATCAAAGGTGTCTCTATTGTCTTTTTCAGACCATCAGGCATTAGGATGCTTAGTTGGAAAATACCAAAAAGTCTCTCTTAGGTACAATTTTTTACAATGGTTGTACTGGTTCAATGGTGGTACTTGTTAACTAGTTATTGTTGTTAGTAGATGAAAGTCTTTCTAGTAAATGATGGTGAAATGACAGGATAAGCTGTGGTCTTTAGATTAGATTTTTTGATGCTGTGTCATTAAGAGAAACTGCAGCACCACCATTTTGGCTGTGGAAAGCTGGCTGTGACTTTCTGCTGTTTCATGGCTGGCTCCCCACTGCACATGCAAAAGAAATAGGTACCCACACTTAGAAAATATGTACCCAATTATTGCAGAGGGGGAAGAGAAGGAGGATAAGTGGAACTTCCAGTTTTAATTTCAATCATTTTTATTGAGAGTTTTAAAAAATTAACAGACGTCCAAATATATAACGTATACAATGAGTCAATGTCATTCATAAAGACAATATATTCCAAATCCTGAGGAGAGAACCTCGAAAACTTCCCACCAACAACACAGGTGAGCGTAAAAAAAAAAAAAAAACATCATAAACCATCCTCAAGCAAGGCTGTTCGACCAGCCCTGAGGCAGTGAGTCCCCCTAAAAATGCTGGGGAAACTCCCCAGCGGGTCAGGCGCAGCGACTCCCATCCCCTGAGAAGCCCCAACAGGATCATACTGCTTCACAGGGAATGCAATCACCACGCTCCCACCCCTGGCTATCAGCCTAAGTGCTACTAGGAAAATGAGTGAGGATGGCAATCTCTCAAAGTGCTTAAACTCAGCCATGTATGTTGGCACAGAGGGATGTCATTCATAGATACATAAATCGCAATGGAGGTGCCAAGGGAGGCGACAGAAAAAAGAAGGAAAGAAAAGTGTAGTAAAGAAATGAAGAGATGCGCGCCAGCTCCATCAGGGAGTGGCACGAGCGGTCAAATTTCCGAGCTGCACTCCCGGTATTAGAGAAATGTTACAGAAGGCGGCCCAGGGTTCCCAAATTGCCATGAATTTCTCAGTTTTGTCATTGAGTTTAGCTACAATCTGTTCTTGCATCATGATCCAGGACACTTTCCTCCTGAACCCCCGGAAGGGGACCCTGGGTTTCTTCCAGGTCTTGGCAATGGACATTTAGGCTCCCAAAAGAATAAAAAACGATAAGGCTTGGGAGTGTTTGGGTAAATTAGGAATACAGAACTTCCAGTTTTAAGTGAAGTTCTGTTTTAAAGGCGAAGTATGGCCAAAACTCTTTTGGCCCTACTTCTGGGAATCACAAGAGTAGACTTCATCCCGCACTCCTCACCCATTTTCAGGCAGGCTAAAGACCACTGTTGGCTGATGCCACTGTGCCGGTCCAAGCTCCTCTGGAAAGATCCCAACTTTAAAGTTGGGATCCACCCAGATTCCTGACTGGCAGCTGGCTCAACCTCTCAGTGAGCTGCGGAGAGCCTGAGGCAGCCACCCCCTGCCCAAGGCCGGCACTCCAGTAAGCGCTAGAGGGGCAGAGCGCAGAGTAGTGACTGACAACTCTCTGTTCACTGAAGATTGAGAACCATTTGACTGCTTAGTTTTTGGTCTTAGAGACGGCGGGGTCCAATGCTGTATCCACCTAGGTGAATATGACCGTCTTTTTTACATTCCCGGACTTCTCTTTTAAGTCTGTTCCCGACAGTCTGTATATTTATGTTTACATACTATAGTTTGCTTGGGCATCATTGGTCATCATTTTCTTTCAAATTCAGATTCATGCTCTCCCACAATTGCAGTCCAGTACTAATTGAACTCAGTTGTCAGCAAATAAGGTACAGAGCACTCGGGCTCTTAAATCTATCTGCCATGCATCATGTTGTCTCACTGTACAATTTTGCTACTATGATACAATGATTTTCCCTAACAATTTGACTTTTAGATATATGTAAATATATTTAAACCAAGAATACTTCTGCTATAACGCCAAATATTCTGTGACTATTGTTTTTATCACTCACTAGATTTGTTCCTAAGTGAAAATACCATTTATTTTATATTATTTTACAATATTTATTTTATACTTTATATTATAAAATAAACTGACATATCCTTAAAAATGTTTACATTTGTTTACATACATACTGTATCTGAGATATTATAGATCTATTCCTTTCTTAAATTAAAATGCCCAAAATATGTGTATCTATACAGTAGCCTATTAGTTTACAATTTTTTTCCGTCTACCAGCTAGGCTATCGAAGGAGCTTATTTTTTTTTGTTTTTGGTTTTCAATCACTATTGTGACACTTTTTATAAGGCTGCTAATGTCCTTTACCATTACACATGGAGGCACAATTACTATGTAATATGTCTTTAGCACTTATACGTTTCTAATATCATGCTTATATTATTATTATTATTTTTATTGTTACTATTGTTGTTATTAATAATATTAGGAATTTGTTTATTATGTTATCACTGTTTTAGATACACAATTTTTTAAATATAAATATATATTAATACATTTATTTGTACTGTTTTATTTCTCAGCTCTAATAAAGGGGGAATGTTGGCTTCTTAATTTTACATTTTGTTAAAAAAAAAAAACTTTACTGAACTGTTGTGGTGCTTTAATACTTCCAATACCCTCCAGTTTTTGTTTGAAAGATCATAAATGTCAAATCTTCTCCATTTACAGTAAATATAATTTTAGTGAACGGAAAATTTAGCAAATCCTTACTTACCTTAAAAGTGTTTCATGTAACATTACAGATTTTTTAAACATGTTGGCAGATTTGTGCGACAATGTTAGAGATTTTTGTAGAAACGTCTGTTTTGAGCTGTTCATTGTCACTCATACATTTGCATACTATCAAGATCACATCATCCAAAATAATAAATAAAAAATCAGCCTATGAATGGCCAGCATAAAAGTTTCCTATGTGTTACCTGTGTAATATATTACACAGTGACACTTCAAAACAAAACACAAGTCACTAGATATTTTTAACACAAGTGGCAGATTTTATGATGCATTTTAATATGTGTGTGTGCTAGTCATGCTCTGAGCCCTGCATCCATCATGTGTTATAAATAGACAAAGCAGGTGCAATCATAACGTTTGAGTGTAAAAGTTCAAGTTTTACAACTTTTGCTCTTTTTATATACAAAGCTTGGAGTAGGGTCTTCTGGTTCATAAATGCTTTGAGAATCTCAAGATTAAATGTATCACTCTGTAGTAAATCTAAAATATATTTTCTTTTTCATTTATTAGAGACACCCATAAAGTCAAAGTGACCCTAGCATTAAGATAAAATATAATTTACATTGCTTTACCACTGATCCTTGGAATGGTTTATTAGAGGGGGTTTTAACCTAACCAAGTAAACCTGTGCTCACAAATATCATAGCCATTGGGGTTAAGAGTACACCCCAGTGAAACACCTAAACCCAATTAAAGTCCTGTTTGTATAGCATAGAACATGACATACAGTATATACTATATTGTTTTGCATTAGGTGTGATTAGAACTGTAAGAATCCAATCTGTACTGTGCTGCAGCATACTGTAGACCCAAATGTATGCTCTCATTTAGAGCTCAGTAGCCCATGTTTTCATCAGACCAGTAAACCCTGTGCATAATGCAGCAATCAACAACACAGCTCAGAAAGACTTAATTTGGGCTTTAAACTGACTCATGGAACACAGCCTGTGTTGCATGGCTCTTGTTTCCATCCTGGCATTTATCTTTTCTGCGCAGCTGCTTTGCTTGGTCAGTTCCTATGATTTATTATTAGAATGGCCCCAAGTTCAGGCCAACAGGAATAAAGAACATTAGGCCAGATTCACGTAGAATCGCGGCGGCGTAACGTATCGTAGATACGTTACACCGCCGCAAGTTTTCATCGCAAGTGCCTGATTCACAAAGCACTTGCGAGAAAACTTACACCGGCGGCCTCCGGCGTAAGCCCGCGTAATCCTAAAACAGAGATATGCTGTCGTATCTCTTTTGTGAATCTGGGCCCTAGTTTCCTGGTGCTTGGTGCCACCTTCTATAGATGTCAGAGAGGGAGAAGGTGCGGGGCAAAAACAATGATCCTAAATTGACTGAACCTACCGGAGTGTTTTCTTACCAGATCTGGGATTCTCAAAGTTTAGATAGTTATGCAAGGGTTTAGAATTTATGCAAGGGTTATTTTTTTCCAGTAGTTTGCAAACTATTTCTCCAGTGATTATAGCAGATCAATGGAGTATAGAATTTTTTTGTACAATAAAAAATACTTGGTGATTATTGATATATTAAAATAATTTATGCATTTTAAAAAAAAATGTTTTTATTTTAGGCCAGCTGATTAAAACAAATTTCTTATCCCCTTCATCTAAACACATGATAAGTTGTTGCTTTATGGTGGGAATGAAAATCATGCATTAACCACTTAAGCACCCCTTCATGCCGATATACTTTGGCGCACTCACGACCCGGTCTGAAACTCCGTGACCGCGCCCGCGGGCCCTGCGATCGGTCACCAGAGCTAAAGAACGGGGAGAGGAAAACAATGCCATTTTTGCTTCTGTACGCGCCCACTGGGTCTAACAGTAAATCTGGCACATATTCAACCAAAGGCAAAAGGCCACAACCCTGAATTAAGAAAACATTTGAACCCCAAAAAGTTGCCCCAGCACTACTGTTACTGAAGCCAGGCACGCCCTTTATTTCAGAGACACTTATGAACACTACATAATAGACATGTTCGTTCCCGTTCGTAACAAATGGATTTTCGTACGAATTTGTTAGTGTTCGTACATTCGTATCAATTCGAACATCCGACAAGCTGAAAGACCCCAAATACGAAAATTACGGAATTACGAATAAGCAAAATAACGAACAGGCGAAAATACGAACGTATGATTGGACAATCTTACTAAAATACGAAACAAAGAAAAGACAAAAGAACGAAAATTACATCTATAATGAACGATTTGCATTCCGTATTTTAAATCCTTTGTCTGTTCGTATTTTCATTCGTATGTTCGTATTTTCATTTGTGTGTTTTGTAAATCCGTTTCTTTGTCTGTTCGTAAATTTGTGTACTTGTATCGTTCTTTCGAATGGGCACTGGGCAGTGTAGTTATTGAGTGATTATCTTACTTAATATCTTAGCCAATCAGCTTATCTCTTTTGTGCTGAGTCACATTGTACAGTGTAAAACCTCGTACACACGATTGGACTTCAAACATTCTTTTCCGTGGATTTTTGTCTGAAGGGAGTTGGCCAGACTTTTGAAACCGAAAAAGTTTGTCCGATGGAGCGTACACATGGTTGGATTTTCTGGAAAACGCTAATTCTGACGTTTGTTGGCAAAAAGTCAGACCGTGTGTGCGGGGCTTAAGAGAAAGTCTATCTTAATATGGATTGGCCGCGTGTTGCTATGTATAATATATTGCACAGTGACACTTCAAAACAAAACACAAGTCACTAGATATTTATTATCTAACAAAATTACGAATTTCGAATCAATGAAAATAAATTAGACAGAATTACGAATCATTCAGTATAAACGAAAATAAAACTGTTACGAAAATACGATCGGGTCCGAATAGGAAAACTTGCGTCTTACGAAATACGAACGGGTCCGACTAGGAAAACTTGAGTCTTACGAAATTACGAATCTTTACTAATCTACGGAATGAGACGAAACGGAACAAAAAAATTTGAACATTTTTGTTGTGCACATGTCTACTACATAAGAGATTTGAAGCTTTAGGCTTTCTTTCAAAGTGCCATTAGATATTCTCCTGCAACTGTTAAATTGTCAGCATGTCTGTTTGACATTATTTTGCACTCAAAGTCAGACACCTCATCAATTGGTGTGGATGCTTTTTATGAGCCCTGGTGAAGGAGCTACAGAGGTTTCAAAGGCATAACATCTGCAGACTGCTACCTCTGCATATAAGTAGGATGGCGGAAAGACAATCCTAAAAAAAATTGTCACCCATAGCCCCCCATACCCAAACATTACACACAACTGTTCTTCTGTGAGCTGTTGACACTTTTCAGAATCAAATAAAAAGTTGGTGGTAATGCAGGTGGAATAAGGTGGGTTTGTATTTGAAATTAGAAGTGTATGTCTTATAAGTAGAAGTCAAGCTTACACCTAACTAGCCTTAAAATTGTCTCCTCTCCCCCTTAACACCTATGCTAACTAACCTGTGTAAGAAAGAGGCATATACTTTCATATTTTTAGATTATCCAGTCCCATGATCCGACTCTCTTATATCAGCCAGCATGGCTTCAGGGGAGAGGAGGGACTGCCAACAACAGAAGAGCCATTGAAGCATATAGGTGACATCACCACTCCAGGCTTGACTAGTCATTTGCAGAGCGCTCTCTCCTCTATCCTGTAGCCACTGCTGGCTGACACAGGGGAGATTATGCAACTGGATGGGAGCTGCCTGAAAATATACATCTTTCTTAAACAGGTTGTTTAGCATAGGTATTAGGAGGGGAGAGGGGACAGTTGGAATTCCACTTTAACGTTCCATACTCTCAGACTGTCATTGAAAAGCCTGTTGTGGTTTGATTGACTGTATTGCATGATGATGGATTGTGTACAGTGAAGACTAATATTTTGTCAATTTAGCATTTCAATGTATTTAAAGTATATGCAAAATACAAGGTCCAGCATAGGAAAGGGTTGGTGATTTCAATGTGGAATTCTCCTAAAAGTTCCTTAGCAGGAAGCACTTTTTTTTGTGTTTTAAAAGTAGTTAAAGTGTAACCTTTAAATTTTAGTGTTGGATAGAGTAGGAAAAAGTTAGGCCTTCTGACAAGATTTTATTGCTGTCTGTGTGCCCACTGGGGGGAATCATCCCACTATTTGTACTGATGACCATTTTTAGCGAGGAAGTGAAGCAAAACCCAGTTTAGGAGTTCTCATCAGAACAAAAGGTAATGGTGATACCTGTTTGGGTGACAATTGCCTAAAGGGCCATACACACAGGCTGGCATTGGCCAGTTCATTAGAAACCGGCCGATATTCGGCCCGTGTGGAAGGTAACAGATCCGACAGAAGGGTCATGACCAAAAAAGGTTCTGCCAATTGGCAACACGATGGTTGAGAGCGCTGCTTGGTGTGTTCTGGTGGGGGGGCATCCCCCTGTCAGAACACAATAGCTCAGCAGGGAAGATCGCTTTAACCTCCCTGGCGGTATGATTCTGTCTGGAATTACATACCAAAAGCGGTACATTTATTTTGCAAGGAAATTGGCGTTTTATACTGTAGGCCTGTAATTTTTAGAAATAACTCACTTAAATCTGACCAAGCAAGAGTCTTGTAGGCATCCCGGGTATGATTTTTTTTTTTAAAACAAAATTATAAATTATAATATAATAAATAATTATAAATAATTATAACAAATAATAATATAATTATAATAAAAATTATTCAATAATGTAATCAACTCAAAATCACTGAAATTTGCAGTTGCAGAATTGTCGCTGTCATTATTTTATTTTTTTTATGACGAATTTCCCCGCAAATCGCTATCGCACATTTCTGCAAGTGATTATAATTTATTATCGCTGTTTTCTAGCTGATCTAAAACCATTTTTGACATAAAGGGACACTTTTGGACAATCTACAGTTTTTAGGCAGAAATTACATTTTTTATTATATAAAAGTACATGCAGGGCACTGGGCAGACCACTAGGGACAAGGGGGTGTGTATTTTTTACATACAGTACTGTAATCTATAAGATTACAGTATACTGTATGTAAAGTGTTTGTTTACTTTTTTGAATTTGGCACCGTTCTCCGCCCCCGTGCGTCGTAACGTCGCAGGGAACGGAGATCGGCGGCACACGGGGACTGTGAATCGAGCGAGGAGGTCCCGCTCGCTCACACAGCGGGGTGGCATCGCTGGATCCAGGGACAAGGTGAGTAATTTGCCTGTGGATCCAGCGAAAGGTAAGCCGCGCCACTGCACGTCCACCCCGAGCGTGACTCGGGGATACCGATTTTAGCATTGAAAACCAACCCCGAGTCACGCTCGGGTTTACCGTCAGGGGGGTTAATGACATTGGATTGTTAGTACAGTGGCTCCTCCTGAACGCTTCAGTTTTTCTTTGTTCAGCCCACTGAATGAAAAACAATACTAGTGTGTACCATGCTTAAGAGTGTAATTAAAGTAAACTGAAAAATTAAACTGGCTGGGGTTTTAACTTTCCCCTACACTATTCAAATCTAAAAATCTATACATACACTTAAACAGAAAATATTGCTCAGAACAGATGTATAAAAACATTATGGAAAAGGTAAATAATGCTGTCAGTATCCATTTTTAATTGTGTGTACATCATACAAAAGCTATAAATCAATTTTTTTTTTAATAATAGCAAATTCATGGCAACTGACTAATAAACTTTTAAAAAGTTCATTTGTCAATCACATTGAGTTAAACAACTTCCCACTAAAAGACAGGGAAAGGTGATTATGAAGATGCTAATTGAGTTAATTATTACTTTATATAATCCAAAACAGATTTCCAGAACCCTAGAGCAAATGAGAAAGAACACATTCCATGTCTGCAATAAGAACAAAGTGAATATTTTATTAAGGCAGCCTGTCCTTGAGAATTAGAGCCCAGTGCTTGTGTGGTATGCTTTTATTTCAGTTTGGGATTTTGTCCCCACGCATACAGCCAGATTGTGTGAGCATAGTACTAAATAAACAGAATGAAGGCCTCAAAAAAGTATTTTAAGATTTCAGATAGTGTCATGGCATATTTTCACAGTAAAGCTGGCTTGCCCATGGCCTTGATGTGACAAAAGATAGTATAAAAAGATAAAAATGTCTTTACACCACATTCATCGTGGGCTGACCATGACAACTTGTTAAAGAGGCATATGGCATATGGCATTTGTTTTACAGATATATATATATATATATATATATATATATATATATATATATATATATATATATATATATATATATATATATATATATATATACATACATACAGAGAAAGCGAGAGAGAAAGAGATAAGGAGGGAGAGAAAGAGCGAGTGAGGGAGAGGATTGAAAGGAAAATCTCAAGATATCTATCTATCTAGTGACCTAACTCTGCAAGGTCTTACGAAAATGAAAACAGGCTCATAGAGATCTAACGCCTATATTGTATTAGATTAGAATCAAGCAAGTGCCCATTAAAACCATCTACTAATAAGTAGACAGCAGGTATAAAATAAACTATATATTGTTGGCAGGATACAAACTTTAATTTACCCCAATGGGCAGGAAATTCTGTGGAGAGCTAGAGTGGTAGTGTCATTGTGGACAAATGCTGAAGCAAGTATTGTGAGGGGAATTCTCATCTTAGACAGCTATTGCCAGAACATTCGTCCTCACCGGATGTTATAACCTCACTGCATGCTCTGACAACACCTCAAAAAATGGTATTCCCCTTAGCTAATGAGTTATCAAAAATCTCATCAAGAAATCTTCTCATCTTAGGCCCCATACACACAAGAGGATTTATCCGCAGATACGGTCCAGCGGACCGTATCTGCGGATAAATCCTCTCGAGGATTTCAGAAGATTTCTATGCGATGGCGTGTACACACCATCGCATTGAAATCCGCGCTGAAATCCTCTGGCGATGACGTGTCGCGCCGTCGCCGCTATTATGACGCGGCGACGGGCGCGACGCTGTCATATAAGGAATTCCACGCATGCGTCAAATCATTACGACGCGTGCGGGGAATCCCTTTGGACGGATGGATCCGGTAAGTCTGTACAGACGAGCGGATCCATCCGTTGGAATGGATTCCAGCAGATGGATTTGTTGTGCATGTCAGCAAATATCCGATCTGCTGGAATCCATCCCAGAGGAGATTTCTCCGCGGAAACAGATCCGCTGGCGTGTACACACCATAGGATCTATCCGCAGAAACCCATTTGCTGGGATTTATCTGCGGATGGATTCTATCGTGTGTATGGGGCCTTTATCTATGTCTTCACTGAAAGGCTGGATGGACTTTTAACTGGACTTTTGGTGAAGACAATGATGAACATATACAGTATGTTGTAGCTGTGAATTTTTGATGCTCATTAAGTGCTACTTATGTAAGTAGAGAAAGATTTTTTACTAGTAAAAAAAACTATTAATAAAAATGCCATAAAACTATCCCCTATTTTGTAGACGTTTTAACTTTTGCGCAAACCAATCAATAAATGCTTATTGCGATTTTTTTAACCAAAAATATGTAGAAGAATATGTATCGGCCTAAACTGAGGAAAAAAAATGTTTTTTTTTTAATATATTTTTTGGGGGATATTTATTATAGCAATAAATATCCCCCAAAAAGTCAGACCGTGTGTGCGGGGCTTAAGAGAAAGTCTATCTTAATATGGATTGGCCGCGTGTTGCTATGTATAATATATTGCACAGTGACACTTCAAAACAAAACACAAGTCACTAGATATTTATTATCTAACAAAATTACGAATTTCGAATCAATGAAAATAAATTAGACAGAATTACGAATCATTCAGTATAAACGAAAATAAAACTGTTACGAAAATACGATCGGGTCCGAATAGGAAAACTTGCGTCTTACGAAATACGAACGGGTCCGACTAGGAAAACTTGAGTCTTACGAAATTACGAATCTTTACTAATCTACGGAATGAGACGAAACGGAACAAAAAAATTTGAACATTTTTGTTGTGCACATGTCTACTACATAAGAGATTTGAAGCTTTAGGCTTTCTTTCAAAGTGCCATTTGTCATCAAACACTGAAAGTAATGACAGCGACAATTCTGCAACTGAGAAAATTTCAGTGTTTTTGATTTGAATACATTATTGAATAATTTTTATTATTATTATTATATTATTATTTTTTATAATTATTTATAGTTATTTATTATATTTTAATTTATGATTTTGTGTTTCAAACTTTATCATACCCGGGATGCCTATTAGACTCTTGTTTGGACAGATTTAAGTGAGTTATTCCTAAGAATTGCAGGCCTACAATATAAAATGCCAAATTTATATGCAAAATAATGGTACCGCTTTCAGCACCTAAAATCTGAAATAATCATACCGCCAGGGAGGTTAAAGTCCATTGTAGCCTCATACAAATCTTTCTACACAAATTGACAGGAGGATGGTACCCCCTTTGTTTATATTTATAAAAACATCGAGGCACTCCACTTTACTTATGTAAGTAGATTGGAAATTGTAACAATGATTATGGTGATGGGAAATGGTGATGATAAAGATACTGGAGAAATTATAATTACAATTTCTCTCTAGATTTGGGTATATACTATACAAGGAATTTCAACAGAGTAATCTCAAATAATATATTGTACGTAGGATTGTACATAGGACTGATATGTTTCCATGAAATTACAGCAATGTTGACCATTTTAATATATGAGTGACAAATCCATGTACACAAAGAAGTCTGTTGTTTTATACGGGTTGTATTCTCCTTCAATGTATTGGGGTTAATAAAACCAGAAGCAGCGAGCAAGAATAATTTCATGCTCTGCTGTACATTTTGTTTGGCACGGCTCTATAGTCATAAGAAGCATAACTTTTTTTTCTACTATTTTGCCAGCCTCAACAGTCTCTGGCACTCTCTAGCTGGGATAAGGAGACATTAGACATAGAGGTGATAATTATGATCCTTAAGAAAATCATTGCTGAATGATCCCAGTCCAGGGAAATAAATGCCATGTAGAGTTAGTAGTTATTAATTTAAAGTTTATAATTCTACACAGTTATATATGGCAGCATGACCTCCCTATTCCTGGCTGCATTATGACAGTCCTTCTATCATCTTCCTTTTGGAGACAAAGCTACCTAGCCCATGTAAATCTGTCATCCATTCCTGACTCTTACAATGAACCCACAGAAGAAGAAAAAGACTTCACTAGCCAAATTAATAAATCTCATCTTCTGAGTCAGTAGAGTGTCTGTCCAATTTACTACATCTTCTTTTAACCCTATTGATGTAGACCTTATTGTCTTTAATTATGTGATTCCGAGTGACCTGTTGAAGTCTTACATCCTCATCCACATGATGTATGACTTGGTGAGAACACAGGCTAACAGACATTAAAAGCAATAAGGGTACAGACATAATGTAATAATAAATGTTCCTCACGCCCTTGACAGTTAAATGTTTAGTGGAACCCTTAATAATCAGAATTTCAGACAGATAAATGCATAGATGGAAGAATAAAGGGATGGTTGGATAGATGGGCATACAGACAAGCAGGTGATATACAGTACTATGCACAGGTTTTAGGCAGGTGTGAAAAAATGCTATAAATTAAGAATTCTTTCAGAAATAAATATATTAATATTTTTTTTTATCAAATAACAAAATGGAAAGTAAATGAACAGAAGATAAATCCAAATATTATCTTAAAATGATTAGGTAATAGATTCAATAAACAATGTGCAATAAGCAAAATCAAAGAACAGTGAATATATACATTTTTTTGTGAACAGATAGTGGCTACTTATTCACAAAATTTTTTTTTTTTTTATGTAAATTAAAATTAAAAGTGTTACTAAACTCAGGACCCTGCATTCGCTATGTCTGGCCTCCCATAGTACACAGAACATGGAAATGCAATCATTTTTGTAAATATAAATTGCTAAATACCATTTCTCATAAGCACTATATAGCAGTCTTATGGCTTTTATCAGCGCCTGGTTAAAGCTTGTAGGAGGAGTTTTCATTCTACTCCGACTGTCCTATGAGGCTGCAGGACCCCAACCCTCTGTCTGGACCGTGCTGATTGGTCCTGTGCTGATCACATGCACCCTCCCAAGAACAAAATTAAACTCGAAACTGAACATGTGCAGAATGCCTCCAAAGACTCGGTCTTATCAAGAGATAGATTGGGGACTGTGGAAAAAGAGGAGGATCAAATAAAATAGGATCAAACAGCCTTTTTACGTAATACAGAGGATTAACCCCTTAGGTTCCACAGTGAGTATAACAAGCATGTTTTACTGCATATACAGACTTTTTTTACTGTTGTGGGTTTAGTAACGCTTAAATTTTTTTTTAAAGAGATTCACCCTCTCTATTTGTCCTCTATCATTGAAAGTGAAAGTAAAAGAAAATCCCAAAACTTGGGTTGACATCAAAGCTAGAATAGAAGGGAAAGGACGGTAGTTCTAGTGATGCTGGTGACACCCTGGGATTCCTTCAATTTGGAGGGATTTCCTCTTATGTCCTGTTTTGGCTATGCAACAAGTGAAGAAAAATCTCCCCAATGGGACACAGATGGCAAAAAAACTAAAACACTGACAGGGGTTATACCCACCCTTGCTTTATCCAAAATGAAAAAGAAATCTAGTTTATGACACCTTAGGTGGGACTTTTAGTTCGGAAATTCTGTCTTTTGTGGTCGGCAAGTTTTTAAAAAGCTCAACCGCATCACAACAGATCAAACTTTTGAGGAGCTTGTGTATCTCTACCACTTATACATGGCTTGTGTGTTTTCTATCAAACAAGTAAGATTGATAGATAAATTAGTAATTTGATAATAGGTAAAAGCCAAGCCTGATCTTCTTTCAGCATGCCTTTATAATGCGTAAGAGAGATTCATATTCCTAAATTATATTTTTTAGACTTTAGTAGTGAGATTGAAAGGAACAGTGGTTTATGAGGTTAAGGAACATGAATGAAATAAAATAAATGATGAAGTTGAAGAAACAAAAAGACTCTTCCAGTAAAAGTGAATATAATTCTGATTTCTTGTGGTTAAATGTGAACTGTAGTTTTAACTGTTAACCACAAACAGTCCTCTCCAGTGACAACTCTGCTCTGCCAAGTCTGTGCTGAAGCCTACTTCTCTCTCTGTACCAACCACATCAATCAGAGGGAGCATGTGCTGAATTGCATGCTATCTGTTTGCATTTAACTGAGAATATTTACATTATTTTAGAAGCAGTCATGGAAGTGCTCTTAAGATCCGTACACATGATCAGAAAATCGTACAAAAAATACCACTCTCGAAGCCGTCGTACGATAGTCTGATCGTTAGTACACAGCTTTTGTCCAAAATTATCTGAAGGGACAAACACGAAAAAAAAAAATCGTATGATACCAGATCGTATGATTTTTGTTTAATCAGTACAGTTTATTTCTGAAAATACAATACGAATACCATACTTCCGGATTGTTTTTCTGTGGTACGAGAGTTTTTGTACCCTCTTCATTTTTTATACGGAGACTAAAAAATAGAATAAATAAATCAATAATAATAAATGGAATTTAAGTAAAAGGACAATTGTTCATCCGATAATCTCATTGTGTGTACTAGGCTTTAGTCACCTAACAAAAAGTCTAATTAATGTAGCACTACCCCGTAAGAGCTGCTGGTTTAGATTTTGGGTCTTGCACGTTACCTCTAAGTTCGTTGTCTAGGGAAGAAAGTCTGTAGTAATTGGAATATCCACACAAGATGTAAAACCTTCAACTGTAGGCTTTTTTTTCGCTGCATAAACTTTGAAGGAAATAGAGAGTATAGAGAGAGGGGGGAAGGTTCAGGTACGCAGTACAGAATGCACAATCGATATCCACAATTCAATATTCTCCACTCAATCCTGAGTGGATATTGCTCACCCGGTTAGACCCCTCTCACATGGCCTAGCAGCCAGAGTGGTGCACAGACGGTATAGGAAACAGTCTCTGCCACAGACCGTCTTAGAACATTGAATGGACAATCGATACCCACAGTTCAATATTCGCCACTCAATCCTAAGTGGGTATTGCTCACCCATGTAGACCCCTCTCACATGGCCTAGCAGCCGGAGTGGTGCACAGACGGTATAGGAAACAGTCTCTGCCACAGACCGTCTTAGAACACTGAATGGATATTCAGGAATCCTCTGCCACAGGATTTAAAGTCCCAAATTTCCTGCCTTATAGCCAAAGAGCCTTTAAGCCAATCCGGCGGACTGTAAGATGTTGTAGGTTACGGTGCATCCTTCAATAAGTTACCAGGCCTCTCCCAAAGTACCAGCCTTCCGCTCGGTCCTTTCCGGGACAGGTCCTCCCCTGGCTTCCTTCATTGAGTGGCTTCCTCTCACAGGACAGACAGCACAGGATCACCTCCAATGCATAGGCCCCTGCCAGGATAACTGGGCCTACTTGACAGGAACTCAGCCTCAGACCAACGTGGTCCCGAGACTGAAATCACACACACATACACACCTCGCGCCAGGAGGGCCACGAGGCGAAGGACCCCGAAAAACGGCGTCTGCACCTTAAGTATCCCCTTCCAGCATGCACAGCGGGGTCACCACTCCCACTGTACTGTTGCCGAGGAGGGACACACACCATACCATGGTACACCTGCGTTTCAACATGGGCCTGAAGTGGCAACTCCACCCACAGGCAACAAGGAAAAAATACTACCAGGCAGTACCACAGCCAGAACAGAGGCAAATGTGTACACAATTCAACAGGTCTGGGCCCAACTATAGGCCCAGACATCCCCTAAATTTGAAATAGCGCCCCCATCTTTGGGAGCAGGGCACTACATTAAAATGTTTATATTGCAGTGTAACACAAAATGCCATTTAGGGAATTTCAACTTTACTTTACTGACTTTGGCCTCACGTACACCATGGACAACTCTCAGCATTAGTTTCTCTGGGACAAAAAAATTCTGATTCCAGATTTCTTCTGCAGCTTCACCTGCAAAAACAACCCTGGACAGTACATATTCTTACTATATTAGTTGTAAGAGATGCCTTGGCCCACATCACTATAACAATAATGGAGAATCTTAAACTGCTATAACCAAGCTGGAGGAATGCCTTTATATCTTAGGCTGTATATGTGATATTAAAGTGGTTGTAAACCCTGTTACACCACTTGTACCTACAGGTAAGTCTATAATAAGGCTTACCTGTAGGTACTGTAAAGATCTCCTAAACCTGCTAGGTTTAGAAGATATTTTCCATTTACGATTGCGCCAACATCATAGGGGCATGTGCACTGAAGAAACGACTTGATCGTGGGGTTTCTAAAGGGCTTGTGCCATGACCGGCAGCACCCGCCCGCATGTCGTCGGTCACATCAGTGTATGGGGACCGCTGCAACAGCTTCGATCTAAGGTAAGTATGCGATGCAAGCTAGCTCATTATGCCTTTGTCTTGCACGGTTGTTTTTTTTTTTTTTTATCTGGGTTTACAACCACTTTAAAAGAAGCTTATGTTGCACAGTTAGCCGTAGGGACATTGGCTAAATCATTTTCACGTCTCTCCCTGTCCTCCAAAAATAAGGAATAAAGCCCCTGTTTCTTGACTGGTGATGGAAATGATATGATATCAATATTTTTTTTCAAGAAGAGATGGTTTTATTTTATATTTTTCATAGTTTTTATTACTCCTTTAAACAATCAGAAGAAAACTGAAATGGGCCATTTAATTTTTATTACTGGAGTCACTTTAGTGTGCAACTGTAATGCTATTTCTAGATATGAAAGGTAGTCAGGTGTGTGGCCACTGTATTGCCACCGGAAGATTTTTGCTGTAAACTGTTTATGTTTTTTGGTTTAACTGATTTACATGTAAATATAGACTTTGAAATGTCTTGCAATACTTTTTTATACCTTCTCTATGTGGTCTTCAATGGTTTTGTACACTTTTGGTAAATATTGCATATTATATGTCATGAGCTATAATGATAAGATGCCCTCCGGAAGATTTACCCCCCCTTCATGACCAGGCCATTTTTTGCGACACAGCACTGCATTGCTTTAACTTGGAGACGCTGTACCCAAATAAAATGTATGTCCTTTTTTATTCCTTTCCACAAATAGAGATTTATTTTGGTGGTACTGTATTTGATCACCTCTGAGGTTTTGCGCTATAACCAAAAAAAAATGTCTCTTTTGAAAAAAAAACAATATTTTTTACTTTCTGCTATAAAACACATCCAATACAAATATTGAAAAAATCAAATTTCTTCATCAATTTAGGCCAATATGTACCGTATTTGCCGGCGAATAAGACGACTGAGCGTGTAAGACGACCCCCTAATTTTCCAGGAAAAATCTTGGTTTTGGTATATACTCGCCATATAAGACTACCCCCTTCCTACTAGTCTTTCTGGAAGCTGAGGGGTAGCCAGAACCGCTGACAGAAACAGGCTTTTTTCAAATCTCACTGTGCCATTACATTACATTACATGCCTCATTGTGCCATTACATCACTTGCCCCCACTGTGCCATCACTTGCCCCCACTGTGCCATCACTTGCCCCCACTGTGCCATCACTTGCCCCTACTGTGCCATCACTTTCCCCCCACTGTGCCATCACTTTCCCCCCACTGTGCCATCACTTTCCCCCACTGTGCCAACAGTGCCATCACTCACGTTTTGCTGATTTGACTTCCAGGCCGGTGAAAGTCTCCGTCTGCTGCGAGCGTCCATGATTTAAAAGACGCTCCTTCTCCTCAGACTGTCCTGTGATAGGCGGAACACAAATTTTCCCAGCAGCGCCTCTGTTCTGTGTTCCGCCTATCACGGACGTCCTCTCGCCTGAGGATGAGAAGGCATCTGTGATAGGAGGAACAGGACACGCTGAGGAGAAGGAGTGTCTTTTAAATCATGGACGCCCGCAGCAGACGGAGACTGTCACCGGCGTATAAGATGACCCCCGACTTTGGATGAATTTTTTTGCATCCAAAAAGTCGTCTTATACGCCGGAAAATACAGTATTCTGCTACATATTTTTGATTAAAAAAAATCCCAATAGGAGTATATTGGTTTGTGCAAAAGTTATTGAATTTACAAACTACGGGACACTTTATTTTATTTTTATTTATCTTTTACTAGCAATGGCGATGATCAGCAACTTATAGCGGGACTGCGATATTGCAGCAGATAAATCAGATACTAACTGACACTTTTGACACTTTTTGGGAACCAGTGACACTAATACAGTGATCAGTGCTGAACAATATGCACAGTCACTGTACTGACACTGGCTGGGAAGGGGTTCACATCAGGGGCAATCAAAGGGTTAAATGTGTTCCTAGCCAGTGCTTGTGTACTGTGTACTGTACTTGCGAAGTGCTTTTACTAAGGGAAGGTAAAGATCTGTGTCCCTGCTTTGCAGGAACACAGGGTCAATGCCTTCCTTACATAACGGCAATCTGCCTTGTTTACATAGGCAGATCAGTGTTCTGCCTGTGTACGGAACGATCCGCAGGTGCCAACGGACATTGAGTACCCGCCGCTGGGTTCACGCTGTGTGTGATCACAGCAGGAGCGAGCCGCCAGCGGTGCGAATGCGGGTTTCAGACCCAGAAGTGTTGGATCTCATACTAGGTACGTGATCGGGTGCTACAATGCCACTTTGTTGCCATATATCTAAGTTATACGGTCCGCACGTGTTTAAGGAGAAAGCAGCCAAACAGCCCTTGTACTGGCCTAATGAGGAAATAAAGAAGAAGAAAACAAGCGCTAGTGGATAAAACAATCCAGCACTAACAATAGCATCCCATTAAATACTATATTATATGAAAAAATCTTATGTGAAAAACAGTATACTTAGTAAATAAATATGTTTTTTTCATGAAAAAGTTTAGAACGCATCAGTCTGAAAACCACAATATACTACTATGAGTTTTAAGGTTGTGTACCACTTTAAAGAAATATCTGGATATAATATGTGCATTTTGTATAAAATAGAAAAAGTCCAGATTTATCCTAGAAAGAAACAGAATATATATTTTGACAATTAGCATTTGATCGCTAAAAATCAAAAGCAAGCTTATGCTCCAGAGAATTGCTTGATAAATGAACTATCATGTACAACCATCTGCTTTACAGTACCCTAATTTAAATCCCAGTGCCCCCTGGCTAGGTCAGCACTTTCAGATGCTGAGAAGTAACTTTGCACATATTTACTGGGCTTGCAATTCTTTTTTTAAGTGTAAAAATATAAATGATCCATGAAGCTTCATTAGGTCTGCAAAATAACATAAAGAAAAGAGAAAGAAGTGAAAAAAACAACTTTAAATTCTATTTTGCAGTTTAGCAGACATGTATTTGTACCATAAGTCTAATTAAAAGTATACAGTATATCAGTGAGCACACCTAGCCTGTGACCATATTTGTATGTAGTACTAGACAAAGGTGACTTCAGGTAAACATAAGGGGAGATTTACTAAAACTGGAGAACACAGAATCTGATGGAGGTGTGCATAGTAACCAATCAGCTTCTAACTTCAGCTTGTTCAATTAATAATATAAAACTTGGAAGCTGATTGCATTCTATGCAGAGCTGCATCAGATTATGTGTACACCAGTTTTAGTAAATCAACCCTATAGTGAATTTTCCCCTTAAAGCGGTTGTATAGTCCCAACATTTATTTTTTTTGTCACCTTTAAGGCAAAAGGCATAATGAGCTAGTATGCACCGCTAGAACGAGGCGTCAGAAACTCACCTGGTCCACTTCGAGGCAGCTGACATGTTGCTTTGGCGTGTCTTCGGGGTATTGCGGCTCCATCACTGTGAGTGGCTGGAGCCGCGATGTCGTCACTCTCGCGTGGGAGACTTCTTTCTGGCCTTCAGCCAAGAATCCCCTGTGCGCATGCGCCACTGCAGTCAGTGGCTCATTGCAAGGGGAATATCTCCTAAACCATAAAGGTTTAGGAGATTTTTTTTACCTACAGGTAAGCCTTATTATAGGCTTAGCTGTAGGTAAAAGTTACAAAATGGACTATACAACCACTTTAAGGAAGTAATAAACCCTCAATGTTTCTTGGCTTAAAGTATAACTAAAGGCAAAACTTTTTTTTTAGTTTTGGATAGAAGGGAGGGATTATAACACCTATCAGTTTTTATTGCTGTGTGTGCCCCCCCCCCCCTCTAGTTCTGTTGACCAGGGCGTCCCCAAGGAATTCCTTTAATTTTCAGGGATTTCCTCACACTTTCTGTTTGACTATGGGACGGGAAGTGAAGGGAAATCTCCCCAATGGGACACATATGGTGTAATCTGACAGGGGTTATAACCCTTTCTTACTCTATCCAAAATGAAAAAACAAGTTTTGCCTATACTTCTACTTTAACACACTAAGCACAATAAAATAAACATTCCCTAGTAAACTATTGATTAACATTTTTACCCATTTAGGGCCCCATCCCCCCTGGGGACCCTTACGCCTGTATTCTTTTCTTTTGTGATTTTATAATCACATTTTTCAGATGTCTTCAGGCTGGTCATGTAACACGCAGGATAATTTTCTTGTTCTCTTTTCCTCCTAGTGGTGAATGGTCCTTCAGGATGCAGAGAGCGGTGCTGATGTAATGACATCAGCATCATTCTTTTCATCGTTGTATGTGAGTGTTGGGTGTCATGGAGCAGGTCCATAATGTCTTTACTCACATAATGTGCTCAGTAATTCAGGTAGACTGAAGACATCTAGGAGCAAAGAGGAACTAGGACAAAGGGTAGCACGGAAGAGGAGGTAACAATTGTTGCCTGAGCTGATTTTATTTTATTATTTTGAAAAAGCCCTACATTTTTAAGTTCTTAAGCTGCATGTATATTTACTGTATACTCTACTTGTATTTGCAGGTACTTGGCACCAAAAAACAAACTTGGCACCCTGGAAATCACTCTTTGAAGATCTACTAAAGATAAAAAATAAAAAATAAACACTGTTTTAAAGACAGTTTCATAGTATGTGATTTCCACATTCTATGATTTGAATGTATAAAGTATCTGCTTACAAAAAACAAACAAAAAACAAGACCAATTTGAGGAAAATTAGCTTTCTGCCACCATTCGCTCTATTTATTATTCATGGGCAAATCTGAGTCAAAAATTGAGTGTCTATATCAGAGTATAGGAGTACAGAAGGTTTTATTTTTTTATTCCAAGTGAATCTTTTGGGGAGTCTTGTTAAATAACAGGATCAATCCCTTCACTCATCTGCTAACAATAGCTCTCCATGGTGTTAACACTGTGTGTACACAATTTCAACATGAATGTTAAATGACATTGTTTAACCTCCTTAGCGGTATTTCTGAGTCTGGCTCGGGGTGAATTTTTCATACCAAAAGCGGTATTCCCGAGCCACACTCAGGATCGCATTGCAGGATACAGGGGAAAGTTACTTACCTTGTCCCTGGATCCTGCGATGTGTCCCTGCTGTGTGTGCGGGCTCCTCCGCTGTGTCTCCTCGCTGGATTCACAGTGCCGAGTGCCGAGCTCCATTACTTGCGACGTTACGACGCACGGGGACGGAGTTCGGAGCCAAATTCAAAAAGTGAAACACACAGTACACATACAGTATACTGTAATCTTACAGATTACGGTACTGTATCAAATAAATACACACACCCTTTGTCCCTAGTGGTCTGCCCAGTGTCCTACATGTACTTTTATATAATAAAAACTGTTCTTTCTGCCCGGAAACTGGAGATTGTCCATAGCAACCAAAAAGTGCTTTTAGACCAGCTAGAAAACAGCGATATTAAATTAGAATCACTTGGAGAATTGATCGATAGCGATTTGTGGGGAAATTCGTCATCAAACAATAAAAATAATAACAGCGACAATTCTGCAACTGAGCAAATTTCAGTGTTTTTGATTTGATTACATTATTGAATAATTTTTTTATAATTACTGTATTTTTGGCGTATAACACTCACTTGTTTACCCTGAAAATAGAGGGTAAACTGTGCCTGCGCGGTATACGCAGGGGGCTGTGGAAAGTTTTTTTACGGAAACTTCCCTCTTAAAGTTAGGGTGCGTGTTATATGCCTGTGCGTGTTATACGCCGATAAATATGGTACATTATTATTTGTTATAATTATTTATAGTTATTTATTATATTATAATTTATGATTTTGTGTTTCAAACTTTATCATACCTGGGATGTCTACTAGACTCTTGTTTGGACAGATTTAAGTGAGTTATTCCTAAGAATTGCAGGCCTACAATACATATCACCAAATTTCCATGCAAAAAATTGTGCGGCTTTTGGTACAAAATTCCAGACATAATCATACCGCCAGGGAGGTTAAATAAAAGATAAAAATAAACAAACAGCATATCTCTTTGCACCGACACCACCAAACACTCACTAGTACAAAGCCATCTACCCATTTGGAACAGCTTTGTCTTTTCAGTCCCAGAGGTAGGAGAGTAATATTAATACACACCTTTCAGAGAAATCATTCAATGGAACAATGGGAAAAGGATCGTGAGGAAGCTTTTTTCCACCCAAGAAAGGGCAGACATCCTCAACAACCTCCAAAAGATCACTTACTCCATTACAGTACATGAAACCGCTTTCAAAATTCATACTAGATGGTACTTAACACCCCATAAACTTCATACTATATTTCCAGAGGTGTTGAAATCCTGTTTTCAAAGCATTTTACACACTGGGACATTCTCACATTTATTTTGGATATTGCCAATGTGTTTATTATTTGCTTCTATTCCAAACACGACTCTTCATTGGAAGGACTACTATATACTATATTTAGTGCTATTCAGTGGATATAGATTTGAATGTACTTACAAGTTGCTTCATACTTAAAAGTTTTATTTAGGATGGGATCTCTGAGGCTTATGGAAAGAATTTACCATACTATCCAAGACTCAAAACTGGCTTTCATAAGAAATTGAATCTTTGAAGCTATGCATAAGTCATGAAATGGTAACCTCCAAACAAATGGACCCTTTTCACTCTTGTTCCCACCCTCGATATACAGTACAGGTATAACTAATTCCTGATGACCTTGAGGTTTATACAGCTACATATATTATATGCCTTATATATGTTTGGTACTTTCTTTATACTGTTTATTATTTACATATTTTCTTCTCTCTATAGATTTTTTTTTAGAATTTTTCGTTGAGTACTACTTATCTGGACACATTGTAGGTGTTTGCAATGTAATGTCACATATATGCTATGCTTCTCAGGTTTGATCTCAATAAATATCATTTGTAAACCAAAAGATTGCATGCCCAAAGCTAGCCAGGAATGTGGGCTGGTGTCCTCAAAGCAAGAGAGCTGCAAGTGTGCATCCCTTTGTTATGCTGACATGTTTCAGCAATTGCGGTGCTTTGAGAGGGCATCCCCAAAAAACAGGGGTCTCTGGAGGGTGGTGCTAGCAAGGCAGACCCTTAAGTTTTATCTGTTTTTCCCCTTATTGAGGGTAGCTTGTTGGTCATCCCCTTCCTGGTGATCTGGTTTAAGGTATTACCCCCAAACAGTTCATCAAGCATGCTCCATCGGAATAAACTCAGATGGGTTTTTCCAACTGAATTCCACTCAAGCTGTCTTGCATACACATGGTCACACCAAATTCCGACCCTCAAAAATGCGGTGACGTACAACATGTACGACAAGCCTAGAAAAATTAAGTTCAGTGCTTCCGAGCATGCGTTGACTTGATTCTGAGCATGTGAGTTTTTTTCTCCGTTGGAGATCCATACAGACGAACGGAATTTCCGATTGAATTTTTTTTCGTCGGGAAAAAAGAGAACATGTTATCTTATTCTTTCAGAATTTACGACGGAAAACGTCAGATGGGGCATACACACGGTCGGAATATCCGATGAAAAAATTCTGTCTGACTTTTTTCATCGGAAATTCCGATTGTGTGTACGAGGCATAACAGCATAGCTTTAATTCTAAGGTTATCCTGAAAGTTGTTCATGTTTACAGCAAATTGTGTAGTGACACCATCAGTTCGGATAAACAGCTTTAATCAAATGTTCGTAAATTGAGCATAGGAACAATTCAAGGTGGAGGAAGGGGAATATTGAGATGTTTGGCTGACCTTCATTTAGGAGATATGCAAACAGAATACTTTTCAGTGAGTAAAATAAATATCATTATCATATTTATTGCTTTCTACAGCATTGACTCCTAACACTCTAAAGCCCCATACACACTATCAGTTTCCCTGCAGGTTTTTCTCTTCAGGTTTACCAAAACCATCTAATATGAGGTCAAACCTTAAGAGTTTCAGTTTGTATGCAATCAGGCAGGCCCTTGAACTACATGGTTTTGGTAAACCTGAGGAGAAAAACCTGCAGGAAAACTGATAGTGTGTATGGGGCTTCAGGCTTATTTGTCAATGCAAAATGCAATATGCTTATATAATAACTCTAGTGAGCTGTAACTGGTCATAAATCATCTTTCACTGTTCTAGATCCAGTGAAATAAAATCTTAAAGGTTGCTTTAGTTCTCTGCCATGTATTGTGGTTCTTTAATCCAGTATGCCGAATTAAGTAGTTTGAACCCTCCTGATTTAAAGTAAATAATATGTATGGCTGCAAAATTGCAGATAAATCTTTCTTTTCAAAATACGTACATAAACACTTACAATGTGTTCATTGTAAAAGACATTTGCATCTTCTTTTTCGGTGACTATTTCTAAAACTTCTGGTTGGGGAATGCACTTAGTAAAGTTACAAAAAGTCACATGCCTTCGGGCTTTGAGACTACATGTCTCATTATGCTGAGTGCCATCATAAAAAGCATGTGCATGCTTGTCCTGGGTTATTGTTGGTCTTTCCTTCTACGGCTAGCTGTACATTAACCTTCCTGGCGGTATTCCCGAGTGTGGCTTGGGGTGAATTTTCACTACCAAAAGCAATAGCCCCGGGCCGCACTCGGGATTGCATCGCAGGATCCATGTACTGCTTACTTACCTTGTCTCCAGGATTCTGCAATGTCCCCCCGCTGTGTCCCCTGCCGGATCATCCGCCTGATTCATCATTGTTCCGGGCTCCGTTCCCTGTGAGTGTTGTGATGTATGGGGCAGAGCCCGGCAGCAAATTCAAAAAGTGAAAAAAAAACATCACATACAATACACTGTAGTCTGTAAGAGTACATTACTGTATCAAATAATTTCACTTCCCTTTTGTCCCTTGTTCTTTGTCGAGTGCCCTGCCTGCAGTTTTATATTATATATACTGTTCTTTCTGCCTGGAAACTTGAGATTGTCCATGACATTCAAAAAGCGTCCCTTTATGTCAGAAGTGTTTTTTGACCAGCTAGAAAACAGCAATAGTGATTTAGAATATTAGAATCACTTAAAGAATTGAGCGATAGTGATTCGTAGGGAAATTTGGCATCAGACACTGAAAGTGATGACAGATACAATTCTGTGACTGAGAAAATTTCAGTGTTTTTGATTTGATTACATTATTGAATAAAACGTATTATTATTATATTATTATTTGTTATAATTATTTATAGATAATTATATTATAATTTATGATTTCGTGTTTCAAACTTTATCAAACCTGGGATGTTTACTAGACTCTTGTTTGGACAGGTTTAAGTGTGTTAATTCTACAGGCCTACAATATAAATTGCCAAATTTCCGTGCAAAACAATGTACCACTTTGAGATTCAAAAATCTGACATAATCATACCGCCAGGGAGGTTAAAGTGCCTGAGTGCCTGCCTTATCAGGGTAATCTCTGCTTTCTCCAAGCAGTCCTTAATAGGAGCATGTGCATAAGGATAGCTGCGGGGAACCTGTGAGACAACATAATCATCCTTTAAACGGGAATTAAGGATATGGAAATTTTGTAGGGGAATCACAAAAGTGGGAGTGGCTGTGAACACAAATGTTTTACATGGAGTACCCTTGTACGTGTATTTCAACTTTGTATTTAATTGCTTGCCTAAAGTTCCACTTTTCACAAAGACTACATGTCCCATGTGTTTACTGTAACTCCATAGAGTTATACATTTTAATTACAGAACCTCGAAATTAAAAGTGAGCCTTTGAGATGCATACCACCCACCTAGCCAGTAATTTCATATGTTGTATAACATAGGCATTCCATTAGGGTCCTTGTCCCCCTCATCACAACCCAGCACCATTTTGTTTATAATCTGGAGATCTATGATGAGCTCTGTGTCATGGTTCTGTGTGTCTAGGATGCTCCGGTTCCTGCCAATCCACTCTGAACCTTGGTATTATTAGGCGTTTGCACCTGTAGGTTTGTGTTCATGCTTTGCCCCCTCTCTTTTTGCTATTGCTCTTCTGTGCTTCACGCTTGTTCTGTGTGTCCTCCCCTAATGTCTCTTCTTGCTAGCTGCTGTAGTATTTCCTTTGGTCCTTGTATCCTGTGTGTACCCTTGGTCCTTGTATGCTGTGTGTTATTTTGCTGGCACTGCCACAACCTGGAGGCTGCCTTCCAGTGCAACATCCACACCTCCAGTGGCTTTGGTGACACCCCCCCCTGTTTGCATGTGGTCACACTGCTGCTGCATCTTCCAGGTTCCATACCCTGGCACACTCGTTTAGTCACACCTACTGTTCCACTAGACCCAGAGTTTTAAAGTCCCAGGTGATCCAGTCCTCAGATCGTGACACTCTGTGAAATCTGACTGTAAATTACAAAGAACTGAGATTAAAAAACAAATCCAGATTGACCTTCACTAATGCTAACCCACCTCCTACAGCCCTTCTCAATTAAACTGAACTAAACCCCCCCATTTCTTTTCCTTTTACACGACTGAGGCCTTGTTCAATTATTTAAATTATTTACATCCCCTGCATCCTGAGCAATGAAAACGAAAATGAACTCCAGCTTTGGTGTACAGCCCTATTTGGGTCAATGTCAAAGTCATTTTCATCAGCAAGGATGTAAACACTGGACTGGGCATCCTCTGTGTATCAGAGGTAAGTAAGGCACTTGGAAAAAAGATCAGTCCATTTTAGTTTAGAAGGGGGTGTGTTAGCATGATTTCAGATAAATATGGGTCCGTCCCATGTGGAAAATAGAGTGAACCTTCTGATGTTAGCACTGCTGTAGTGTTTGCTAGATAGCAATAGCAGCTCATTGATTGGTTTCACTTACTTCCTGGAATTGCTCTTTATTAAGTCAATGAACAATATGTAAACTGCAGTAGCCCATAATATTTTTAAAGTGTTTTTTCATTGCACAGTAAATTACAATCAGATTGTAAGATACACTTTACTGTACTTTGCACAACAACATTGTTCTCTGCACTAGCTTATTGAATAATTCTGTTTTAATATATAATGATAACATGCTAAGGAGAAACCAGGTTCTGCCAATGATTCACTTATTTCACTCCAGCAATACAATCCGCACCTGAGTTGTCTGCAACGGAGGATATTCATCTGGGTTCCCACCTGGAGCGGCTACTCCCTTTTCCAATACAATCCTCCAGTTCTGAAAATTGAGTTTTATTTTTTGGTTTTGGTTTTTATGTGTAGCCAGGTGCTGGACTACAGCAGTATGGAGAAGGAGACACTGCTTTTTATTCTTCTCTCCCTCTACTAAGATACTGATGTTATGCTGCACCATTCTCCTTCGGCCAACAGGGGGAGAGCACTGAGATACTTGGGAGTTGTAGTTTGAGATGGAACCTGTAAAATTAGATGAATATACTCCTTACACTACAGATCTCAATAGGCATTGTGCAGTAGGAAGAGTGGAGAGATGATTTTTATTAAACTGCCTGGGAAAGGTCTTCCTCTTGTAACCAAGGGCGTTAGAGGGACTGCATCTCTGTCTGGATATTTGCCAACAAGAGATCATACCAGTGGAGATCCAGATCTGAAATGGCAGCACCGCCCATATCACAGCACCTGCACCACTGCCACAGGGAGACTGGAACATTCGCTCATCCTCTGCTTTCCACAGCTGATTACCAGAGGCTTTTGGGGAGCAACAGAGGGTTGGCTCCCCTTTTACAGTGAGAGGTATTTGCAGCATCCTGGGGACTGGTGAGAGGACTATTTGCTCATTACTGATACTGCTAACAGGGACTGAGCCACTGTGAGTAGGACACCAATTGTACCCAATCCATACCCATACTGCACTCTATACTGCACTTATTCCAAACTTAGACTGCACCTATACCAACCCTATATCACATTATACTGAACTTGTAGTGCATCAGAACCACATCTACCTTGCACCTGTGCTGAGACTATACCATACCTATACTGTCCCTATAATGCATGAAGGTTAACTGGGAATATCATTAAAGTGGTTGTAAAGCAGAAGGTTTTTTATCTTAATGCATTCTGTGCATTAGGATAAAAAAAAACTTTCTGTGTGCAGCAGCCCTACCTGTAACATGTGTGTTCATTTTAACAAAAAAAATACTTTACAATTACTTTAATTGCACCAATGCTCTTAAGGGGCCCCAACAATAGCTAGGAGAACAACATCTTAAAAGACTGCCCCTCCTGAAATAATTATTCTGGATGCCTTCTGTGTTCCCCTGCTCCCTCTGCTACCACATCCCTTTAATTTAGACACTGTATATCCAGTCGGTCTAGGACTAGCATCACCATCATAAATGCGTTTTTCCAGTATAGTTCCAGCACTCGGAATTAACCTTTACTACTGCAAACTGTTGCACTTGAGGTGGCCTTGCTACTGTTTATGCTGGTCTGATTACCAACCACGATATGTGACAATTTATAAAATTTGCCCTTACTACTTGGTTTGGTGCCTGTTTTCTTTGATATAGCACTGCCATTGGGTACTGCGCATTACTTTTAGTGAATTCCAGTGATGTTCTATGTTTGTACACTCAACCTGGTGTGTCAGAGGGGCTGAAGTATTTGAGAAGACCGAGGCAAATTTCAAAGGGCCCATCCTATCCAGCAGCTCCTATGGGGGTAGCGCTACATATCTTTTTTTTCCATTATTACTTACATCATGGTAAACAGATCAAAGGATAGCTTTCTTTTTCACCTGAACCCAGATTGTTTTAGTGGATTTTTTAGAAAATATAGGGTCACGTAGAAAAATATTTGCAAATTGGGTAACTTAAAGAGTAGATAAAAGTAATTTTTTTTTTTTGGATAGTGCAAGGAAGGTTTTACCTTCTCCTAGGTTTTCACTGCTTTCTGTGTCCCCGATGGGGAGATTACCCCACCTATTTGTACTGGTGACCAGGAAGTGGAGGAAAACAGAAAAATGTGAACATTTTGAGTTCCATTCACTCTAAAGAGCTTTCCTCTCATTTCCTGTTGTGTCTCCTGCACAGAATGTGAAAGGATATCAATCCTTTTGGACACAGTCAATAAATAATAACCTGGTATGGATTTAAACTAAAACTGAAAAGAAATGTTTTAGTTTTAGATACTGTACACTTGGAAAACAATACTTGCCAGTAATTAACATCTGAAATAGTATGTATGAATTCTTGCAAACATTTGGAAAAATATATATAATAAGATAATATATTATAAAAGACACTGCTGAACAAAAATAAACAGATGAAACTGTATTTCCAGCCCAGCATAAATCCATAGAAGGTCACCGCTCACCTGTGCATTATACAGCTCCCAGTACCTCTGCGTAAAAAGAGACACTATGCAACCAAATAATAAATCTGATTTATATCTTCTCAGATTAGACATTTTTCGCATTAGAAAGAGGAGCCTGTGAGGACATATGATTACTGTTTACAAATGTAGCCAAGGTCAGTGCAAACAACTACCAAGGGAACCTCTTTCCAAGGACAGCACAGATTACATTTTTATATTATTCCTCATGAGCTCATACCGGTGTTCATAAATAATTTTCATTTGCTTTATACGGGTACATTTAACAAAAGACTTCTCAGTATTTGCCTATTAAAGACAATATAAATGATAGAACAATAGAATGTAGCTCATTAACAAGATTTTATGATTTAATCATGTGTTGTTTATTTTTTGTTACAGTTTATTTCACTAATTTATTTTTAGCAGTTTCACAGATTTCCTAGCATTCGTCAATCATTTTCTATAAATGTAATGTTCCTTATATAAACAAAGTCTGTTATAACAGAACCATGGGGGCTGCCATTGCTGATTTGTCCATATAAAATGCTTGTTGCAGTTGAGAACAAAATTGTTAACTCTCCTCTCATTACTTTTCTATCAATGATGCCTGGATCCTATAAACAAAACTAAAAAAATCTTCCTAACTTCTGCTTGTAATGTGATCGCCAGGGCATGGAGAAAACCACAACCTCCATTCTTTTGTGGAATGGGCCTGGAAGATAGAGTCTATTTGCCATCTAGGAAATTTCATCTCCTGGAAAACAGATAAAACTGACAATTACACGTTGATCTGGTTGGTCTGGAATCACTTCTGACATTCCTCTAAATTTGCCTCCACCTCTGGTCTCCCTGGCATACTACTCGCTATCTTTTCATGAATACCAGGTTTTATTTTGCCTCATAGTGCTTTTGTCATACCCCCGCCTTTTTCCCCCCTCCCCCCCGCTTTTTTTCCCCCTCCCCCTTTAACTCCATTCTACACCTTTTTATACATTTGAGGAAGGTTTCCTTATTGCTCTCCTTGTTGAAATCCCTATTCAGGCAAAGGTCTTTTCATGTTTCCTATGTTATTGGTACTGAGATTCCACTCTTTGCAAATGTTGGATGATTGTCCTCCTCCCGTCCTCTTACTAGGGTGGTTATGCTCCTTGTTATTTACCTAACAGGGAATTACCATGTTGAATTTGATTTGCCTCATGTACCCGCATGTATAGCCTACTGCTACTGGCACTACGTATTGTATTCATTACAGATCTAAGCCTGAACCCTATGATCCTTCTGTTATCCCCCCTTTTTTTTTTTTGTGTGTGTACTTGCTCTAACAACAAAAATCTAATAAACAAAGATTAAACATAAAATGCTGGTTGCTCAGCTGTCATGCCTCTTGCCTATGCTAGTGGGTGGTAAGAGTAATATTATGACTGCCTTATGCGAGTGGACAGTAATCTTGTTATTTGTTTTTTTGGTAGGGCGGTTTAATATCATGGGGGCATTTTATATAGCAGAAGCTTGTGTTTTGGTGTGAATTTGGCTCTAAAGCTGATCCTGAGGTCCCAAGAGGCAGCGGTGGGGAAGTAGTTGAAAGCCAAGGTCCAAGATGAGTATTTTTTATTTTCTATTCTTAAGGTTTACTTTGTTATTGTTTTTTAGCCTTATGCTGCGTACACACGATCGGTCAAACCGATGAGAACGGTCTGATGGACCATTTTCATCAGACCAAACCGATTGTGTGTAGGCCCCATCGGTTATTTATCCATTGGTTAAAAAAATTCAATCTTGTTTTAAATCGGTTAAAAATCCACGCATGCTCAGAATCAAGTCGACGCATGCTTGGAAGCATTGAACTTAATTTTTTTCAGCACGTTGTTGTGTTTTACGTCACCGCGTTCTGACACGATCAGTTTTTTAACTGATGGTGTGTAGGTACGACTGACCATCAGTCAGCTTCATCGGTTAACTGATGAAAACGGTCCATCAGACTGTTTTCATCGGATGGACTGATTGTGTGTACAGGGCATTAGCCTTTTAGCCTGGGTAATTTTATTGAAAGGTGGGGGCCACCTGAGAAGCAGACCTTGAATTTGTCTGTAAAGTTTGCCATAGGTGGGTTGTAAAGCCTGCACCTGTATTAAAAAATAATGACCATTATGGCTCATCTGAATAGAGTTAGCTGAAAATAAATTTTACTATGACATGCATTATATGATATGTGTTTTATGAGGCTTGACAGGTTTCAATCTACCCAAAAAATTCTTTAAAGATTCAATATTATGCTCATTTAAAAGCTTTGATCTTCCTACCTTTTACAACAAATACTATTCCCCTGTGAATACACTTCCCCAACCCTTCCTTGAAGTCATGGGATGTCTTCATAGCCTTCCACAAAAATATGTGTGTACCACTCTTGACACCCAAGGTGGTGTTTTTTGGGCTAATGGTTATCTCCTGCCTCTGTACTTTGGACGCAGGATCATTTGTTTTGCATTCCTACATGCTGGAGGATAAGGGCAGCTCCCTGCTGGCCCATAAGCTGCACCACAGAACCTTATTGCAGAACCTCCATTCCTACGCCCTCCACTACTCTCACACATAACCTGAGTGAAATCTCTACCACATTCAGTAATTACCTGAGTAAAATTTCCACCACATTTCGTAATTACCTGAGTGAAATCTCTACCACATTTTGTAATTACCATCACACACTACACAACATTAAAATGAAATAGGCTGACCTCCTGTATGACCAACTCCTAGCACGTGTCAAATCTTATATCAACACAACAGCTCTCCCTACCCTACTAGTTGAAACAATCTGCAAATTGGAGGCTTCATTCTCCAATGATGAGCTCCTTACTGTAATACCCTCATTACCAATGAACAAAAGCCCAGGTCCTGATGGATTCTCAAAAGCCAGGTTCTACAGGATATTATAGGATCAACTTTCACCTGTCATTCTAAAATCATTCAATGCTATCTTATGGAAGTGTCCACTTCCACCACAGACGTTGGAGGCCCAAATCACCTTCATCAATAAACCAGGAAAAGGCCAGACAAATTTCAGAAGTTACTGGCCCATTTTTCTCCTTAATATCAGCACCAAAATGTTTGTAAAACTAATAGCCAATCGCCTACAAGCACACCATCTTTTTTTGATCCATGGAGATCAATTAGAATTTGTTAGAGTGAGGGAAGCTAGGGATAACTCCCCAGTGCCGAACAGGGCTGGCACTCTAAATACCTGCCACTATATCTTTGGACTGTAGATGCAGAGAATGCGTTTGACCGGGTGAGTTGGCCATTTTTAGAGGCCTCTCTGCATCAATCTGGCCTCTGAGACACCCTCCTACATCAAAATATTGACCTTTATAACAACCCCTCGGCCATAATTTGCTCAAATGTTATCCTCTCGAACCCTTTTATTATCCACAATGGCACCCATCAGGGGTGTCCCCTTTCTCCCTTGCTCTAGGTCCTCATGATGGAACTTATTGAAGTGACCCTACAAGCCAATGATGCCATTAGGGGGTACATTTCTGCACCGACACCCACAAGCTGGCTATATTTACCGATGATCGTCTTCCCTTCTTTACCTACCTATCCTAAGTAACTTTAAGATGCCTCCAAATCTGAAATAATGAATGTGTCCCTCCCTGACTAGGGGCCATATCCAGTAAGAATTTCCTTTTAAAGTAAGAAACAATCTTTTTTTATATCTTGAAATGTGCATCCCAGCAGACCTCTTGGCTCTTGCTCCCCTGAATTACCCAAGAATGGTGACAGAAGTGTCCAAAGATCTGGGTTGCTGCTGGTGTACTTGCATCTTGTGGTTTGGTTGCGATAATATACTCAAAATGCACACCCTTCACTACTTCCTCTACACATTTAAAGCAATTCCAATAGTTCCACCTAAAAATGTATTTTCTCATCAGGTCCTGGAATTCATCTGGGGTTCTTTCTGCCTGTGTCTGAAAATGGCAGTCCTCACTAAACCTAAGCCTGTTGGAGGTTTGGGCCTCCCAGACTTCGAACTCTACCACAAAGCAATCATAATGACTTGACTATCTGATTGGTTTCACAACAGGTCAGAGAGTAATACAACTGGACCAAGCGCTCTCTCCCATTGATCTATGGGGCCCCCCCTGGTTGCCCTTTTCCCAACAACCACCAATGACCTCCCTTCCTTACCTGGCCCCACACCTTCTTTCCCTTTGGGACAGAATTGTTATTACATGCAGGCTATCACACATACCAGGCACTTTAATGCCTATTTTTGATAACCCCTCCTTAGGACCATGTTTTCTGACCGCTACAGTAAAGGGATCAGCAAGGTGTCCATACACGAACACTGATGTTCATGAGCAATCCTTGCAGGGTCTGCGGCTGCTCGTTCCGCCTATTTTGCATTGGGCCACAGGGAGTTGGTCAGAGTAGCAGGACAGATGAATATGCTGTCCTCCTCCTCTGCCAGCTGCAGCACAGATTGAGCGAGACTGTAACACACTTGACTTAAAGACCACCACTCCCCTCTCTACTACAGTCCTTGAGGTGAGGCTCACTATCCGGATAATGGGCGGTAGCAGGGAGGGTCACAGACGGCTCCATTACAGCAGCACACAGAGGGTGTGAGAAGAGAGGGAGCCCGGGGAGGTGCCTGGAGCTTAGTGAGACCGGAGGAGGGCCCAATTATTGTTTGTTATTGTACCAGTCCTGCCCTGGTGCCATGTATGCAATCTCAGATTCTGACTGTCCCATGTGCCATGCATGCAATCTCTGACTATCCCATGTGTCATGTATGCAATCTCTGACTGTCTCGTGTACCATGCATGCAATCTCTGACTATCCTGGGTGCCATGCATGCAATCTCTAACTGTCCTGTGTGCCATGCATGCAATCTCTGACTGTCCTGTGTGTCATGTATGCAGTCTCAGACTCGGACTGTCCTATGTGCCATGAATGCAATCTCTGACTGTCCCATGTGCCATGCATGCAATCTCTGATTGTCCCATATGCCATGCATGCAACCTCTGACTGTCCCATTTGCCTTGTATTCAATCTCAGACTCTGACTGTCCCATGTGCCATGTGTGCAATCTCTGACTGTCCCATGTGCCATGCAAGCAATCTCTGACTGTCCCATGTGCATTGCATGCAATCTTTGACTGTCTTGTGTGCCATGCATGCAATCTCATACCACAAGCAGTCTTTATATAAATTATATGTTAAACTTATTTGTACTTGTAGAACTAGGCTATAGAGTAGACAGAGTGTTTTTTTATTTGAAATGTAACAACAGATACACCACTGCAGGATGGTACTGTGGGTGTATAAGAAGTGATAAAAATTCCTCCACATTTTTTGGAGCTGCAAACACCTAGACCAAGTTTGGAGTGCTATGGTCACCAGACTAGAATGTGCTCTAAAAAAGAGAATCTCCCTTTCACCCCAGATTTGTTTATTGTTCGACACCGTCCCTGACATCCCTCTCCCCTGCATTGGGCTAATTCACTCCCTGATCAGCTCCATCCACTGGATGATAGCCTTTAATTGGAGATCCCAAAATCTTCCTTGGTCCCAGGTCGAATCCAGAATGGAAATGATTAGAATATCAGAAAGAATACATTATACACTTATTGATAGAATGCAGAAATTTAACGAAAAATGGTCTTACTGGTCTACTCCATCTATTCATCTGTGATAACCCCCTTTTGCCCCATGTTCTTACCTATTATCCGTTACCTCATGTCGAATCGATGGCTTGACAATTTTCTTTACTGTATACTCATGTATGTCCTACTCCTATAAATCTCATCATCTCTGTACCTATATCATGCAACTTATGTAACCGTTGTATTTCTTGTCTTCCAAATAAAACTTTTGTAAACAAAAAAAAAAAGAAGTGATAAAAAAATGCTCTTTCCTATACAGAGATGCAATTTATTCAGAGGACATCATGGACTTTTTAGGCATTAATATATTTAAAAAATAATTTTTATTAGTAACAAATTAACAAAATGTATTTAAAAACATATAGGCCCGGATTTACAAAGCACTTGCGCCGACGTATCTCGAGATACGCCGCGTAACTGCAAATATGCGCCGTCGTATCTATGAGCCTGACTCCGAATCTAAGATACGCCTGAAAATAGGCTTCATCCGACCGACGTAACTTGCCTACGCCGGCGTAGAGCGGGCGCATATTTACGCTGGACGTATTTGGCGCTCCCATTGATTTTGTATTCACATATGCAAATGAGGGAGATACGACGATTCAAGTCCGTCCGTCCATCCGTCCGAAGCAGTGAGCGTAAAGTCATACGTCCGACGTAAAGTTATGCCCCATAAAGGAGGTGTAATTCAGCAGCATCCATGCAAAGGGCTGCACCAGGGAAAACAAGCCGACGTATTTTACATGGTTTACATAGGACGTGAATATGACTAGGCGTAGGTTACGTTCACGCCATAGGCAGTGATCCGACGTATCTTAGACAGTTGTTCCGATGTGATTGTGAGCATGCGCACTGAGATGCGTCCACGGGACGGTGCATGCACAGTTGGCGATACGTATCTGTCTGGCGCTCCGCCCATCATTTGCATGGGGTCACGCCTCATTAGCATGGCTCACGCCCACTTCCACTTACGCCGACTTACGCCTGAGAAACCCAGCGCAGATTTGTGAGGAAGTGCTTTGTGAATTCAGGGCTTGCCTCTCTGCGCTGCGTCTGCGTAGCGTAAAGGAAATACGCTACGGCGGCATAAATATGCGCCAGTGTCTGTGAATCCAGGCCAAAAAGTACAGACTTATAAAAGCGGTAAACAGCACATCCAACTCTATCCACTGGGCCCGGGTCAGTGCATGTATGACCACTGGGAAGTTCCCTTGGTAAAGTGGGAGCAAAATAAAATGTTAAAGGTACAAGCTTTACATGTTTCGGCAAATAACGCTTCTTCGGGGGCTTATTAATGTTTTTCACTAAACAGATAGAGAAAACAATATACAAACAAAAAGAAAAAACATAATACATACATTTTGTCAAACATAATACATACATTTTGTTAATAGGAGAAAAAAGTATATTCAAAATCACCAAGCCAGGAACAGGCATGCAGCCATAGTTAATTTGAAATGTACCTTGGTATCCTTCACTAAGGTCTGTACTTTGAAAAATGTCCGCCACAGCCTTGGCCTATCCCTGCTACAGTAGCATTTTTAGCATTTTTATCTTGGAAAGAATAGGCTTAAATATGCTCTTTTAATCCAGACTGCACTTTCTCCTGTTCTTGGCACCCCTGCCCTTCTCTTTAGTTCACAGTCAGCAATTGCTTCCCCAGCTTCAACTTTTGGACTTCCTTAATTCATTTAGGATAAAAGCCCATTCAGTTCCTGTCCTCACTCCGCTGGAGGACCATCTCTCACAAGATACAAGATTAATAATCTATTAGGCCCCGTACACACGGCCGAGAAACTCGACGAGCAAAACACATCATTTTTCTCGTCGAGTTCTTTGTGAAGCAGCCAAGTTTCCACCGTTGACTAACGAGGAAATAGATAACATGTTCTCTATTTGGCCCAATGAGATTCTCGTCGGTTTTCTCGGCCGAAAGTGTGGGTTCGATCGAGTTTCTGGCTGAATTCTGCCGAGAAACTCGGTCGTGTGTACGGGGCCTCAGAGCCCTTATCTTGAATTTGCACTTGAAAACAATCATCACAATTGATTTTAGGCTCAGTACACTTGCTTAGCCTTAGCTTTTTTTTACACTGTTTTTTGCTTGTTATGATATTCTGGATAAATGTATGGTACACTTGAGGTTACCGTAATTACATACACTAACAAAAATATGCTCCTTATTATTCAATAAAAATATATTTGAAATGGGGCTTGACATGTTCAAATGCATTACACTGAAAAAAAATGAATGCTGTGTTCCACTATTAGAACTAAGAATAAAAAACCTGTCCGGCTCAACTGGCCCAATAGCATAAAAATAGAAATAGCCAACTGCATGTAATTTTTCTGCAGAAGTAATAAGCAGTTGAACACAGCAGCATGTTCTCTCATCATCTCATCACCTTTTCTGCTTTTTTACAGTTATGCAACACTCTATCAAGCACTCTCTAAAGAAATTCAAAACTGTCTCTCTGCTTTGCAAAACTTGAATTGGGTTATGCATCTACCACAGATTCACAGCTCAGGTGGGAGAATCTTTCCACAGAACAACTATTAGTTGTGCACTCCACAAATATGGCCTTTATGGAAGAGTGGCAAGAAGAAAGCCATTGTTGAAAGAAAGCAATAAGAAGTCCTGCTTGCAGTTTGCAAGAAGCCATGTTGGGGACACCGCAAACATATGGAAGAAGGTGATCTGGTCAGATCAAATGACACCAAAATTGAACTTTTTGGCCTAAAAGCAAGACGCTATGTGTGGAGGAAAAATAACACTGCACATCAGCCTGAACACACCATCCCCGTTGTGAAACATGGTGGTGGCAGCATCATGTTGTGGGGGTGCTTTTCTTCAACAAGGAAGCTGGACAGAGTTAATGGGAAGATGGATGGAGACAAATACAGGCAATCTAAGAAGAAAACCTGTTAGAGTCTACAAATGGTTTTTGGTTGTAACATGACAAAGTGTGGAACATTTTAAGGGGTATGAATACTTTTTTAAGGCACTGTAATGTGTCTATTTTGGACAAAAATGCTTTAACTGCCAACTAGCAAATGTTTTCATAGTTGTATACTGACTGCCACACAGTAAGAGCCAAGTGCGCAAACAAAGAAAGAAGCTTAAGACTCTGGACTTGGAAAAAGACCAGAAGAAGATTGCGGTGGAGGTGATTGATCGATAAAGGGAATTGTTGCATTTTAGGTGGTAAGTGTGCATAATATGCAAATTTGATATTCTTATTGCTTAATTGCACCTTAGGTAAGAGCCCTGGGGGCCACAGAGAGTAAAGTTCCACCTTAATATATCTGCTCCAAATGCAATTACAAACAAAAGTTTTAACATTTACAGCTATTTAGGGAAATAATAATATGCAAATTCTAATATCCCATAATAACCAATCAGATTTTATTTATTTTCAATCAGATCAGTAAAAGGTGATTTTTTCATAGTTTACTTGGGGTTACTGCCTTTTGCTTTTTGCTTTGCTAAATATGCTTTAGAGATTTACATATTGCAAATTTATTTTTGTTTAGCCTGCTGTAAAATTCTCAACTACATTTACTTTTGTAATGTATGGCATAAACAACACAACATTTCTAATAAAGTATTCAAAGTACAGACCGTTGTTTCATAGTGTTTAGATATTGTAATATTGTTAGCACAAGTCATTCAGTAAAAACACAATCTGTTTTATTACTCCCATGTTTCCCTGTGACCTTAACATGCTAATGAATTATGCATTTATTTCTCACAACAAACAATTTATTAACCGACCTGGAACCTTTTTCGTTTATGTACATTAGGACCAGTGACATTAAACATAGGGAAAATGCAAAATAAGAAAATAATGGAGACAAGACATTAAACACAAGAGACCTTGAGCTTCAGAGTACACAATTTTTCCTTCTCTTTGGGATGTTCGAATAACAAAAGGCTGTGTATTCATGTGCTTTTTACTTCAAACATGCAGTACACGATCTCAGAGGAGACCATGGGAGATGAAACTAGCCATTGCCTAATAAATTTCCATATAATTTCATAAAACTTTTTCTTTGCACTCAAAGAAGGTAAAAAAAAAAAGATTTGGGAACAAAATAAAACCTTTATCTCAATGCAGACTTGCAACAATCATCTGACCTGGGGAATTACTTAGCAAACATTTTTAAGGAGACACGTTCCACAAGAAACTTTAGCTTTTTGAGTGATCTCTTTGAGAGCAAAGTCAATCCTAGGTCACTCTTCCAATGTATTTTCTTTTGTAGTAAATCCTAGTTTCAAGAACATTCTTGCTAAGGTTCACTTGTGTTTAACCTATCATATAATATCCAAGTTTACTGTGTTAGAAGAAGCAGAACACTATTAAGGTTTTCCCACAAGACTGTGATTGCGTTTGACCCAGTAACCTGTATTAAATTAACATTTATTCTACAGCTACACAGCTGGACTTGAGCGAGGTTTGGTTTATTGCAAGACCAAGGTGAGCCATGTTTAGGCAGAGTAGAAAACACAAGCCTATGTGTTTTTCAACTGTGTTTTTATATAATTTAATATGTGATAGAATGTTGTAAGCAAGGTACATAAAAAAAAAGTCACATGAGTGACCTGTATGGATATTAATACAAAAGATTCTCTCTACCCACTCAATAGGTCATAATAATGCAAAAGCTAAGGTAAACATTCCTCCACTTAGGTCCAGAAATGGTTCATTGGTACAATAGAAGAAAAAAAAAGATTTCCTGTAGATGGTGAATTTCCTGAACGAGGTTCCATAGAATAAAGTGAAACCATAAGAAAATATCATAAATATATGGTGGAAATTATATGGCCCATACAAACATCCTCTATAACTCTTGTGGCAGCATTCTCTGTTTGTACAGTTCAACTATTTTCTCTACTGAAAAGGTGGTAATAGCAAAACCATTTGATGAGTGACTATAGTAAAAAAAATATTGTTTAAATGGACCCTGTAATCAACTTAAAAAATGCATGTCTGCATTTTTCTGTCCATTTTGTGCCCATCCAGCCCCCTGTTTTGCAGGAACCAAGCATCATATATGGAAAGTGGTATTTCTACCAATTGTATGCATGACAGCTTGCCTCTGTCACTAATTTCTCATGAACCAGCAGATGTTTGCCCCTGACATCATGGCACTTTGTTGGGATTCCCTGGCCTCGTAAACAAAGGGGCAGGGATAATAGTGACATCACTGCCCAAATGTGACTCTTTCCTTTATTTAGCTGACAGCTCAGGGAACTGTCATTCGGCCACTGTTACCTTTGGGATCAGTTGTATATGCCAGGTCATCATGTTTTATTTTTTCTGCAAGTCAGTAGAGTTGGCAAAACAGTTGGGTCTGACTCAAAGTTTGGCCCGACCATTGCCTGTTCGCCCGTTCACTTGAATTTGCGAGGCGCTACACGGGATGTTCGCCTGCCGAGCACCGTACAATGCACTGCATGCTGCACAGTGCATTTTAGGATCCAATTGAATGAAGCAATGCAAATGACCGCTGGTCAGCTGCAAGGCTTAGCCCTATCAGGGCACAGAGAACTGTCAGAGCTATGACTGGACAAACCATGATGACTTTGGTTTCTGCATGTTTTTTTCCCCCTGCCCCCCTTTTTTAAAATTGTCAGCCGCAGTTTTTTTGACTACGACACTGGTGTTTTTTTTTTTATAGTTTTCACATTTCTTTTAGTGGCAGTCTCCAATTTAAAGTGCACCAAACATTTTTCATTCAATAAAGTGTATCCAATCACACATTTCCCAGTTTCTGAAATGTGGGTAATAAGCCTCCCCCATCATGTCTGGGAGGCCAGCAAGGATGGCCTCCCAGTTCCCATGCCACTATGAGGGTTTGTCCTCAGGTAGGGCACATTTGTCTCTGTTTAGTGATGTTGCCCATGCTATCCAGCCACAGCATGCAGAGGAGGTGGTGGTCTGGCTTACTTAACCATCCTCCTCATCCTTTATGACCCAAGCTGACACTAGTGTGCAGTCCACCGCAGCTGCCAGAGCAGCTTATTCTGCCTTCTTGTCCACAGCTACTCCTGCCATAGCTGCAGCATCATTATTATTATAAATATTTGAGCACAGCGTCACCACTTGCTTCTTGAAGGTGCACAGACATTACTTGGTTCTGATGTTGGTTCTGAGGTAGAGGAATGGAGTAACATGAGCCTACAGAGAGGGGAGAACACTGATAGACAACAAATTAACAGCCACGTTCCCCAGCTACAGCATATTGCCAACTTGGCTCCAGTGACAATGAGGATGGAGGGGATGATGATGATGGTGTCATTGACACGACTTGGGTGCTGGATAGAGCAGAGGAGGGAAGTGAGGGGGAGGCACAACCCTTGCGAGGCAGGAGGCCCTCCTGAGGCAGCCATCATGGAAAAGTAGAGAGCAGCCACCCTATTCCATCAGATTGTGGAGCTGTTTTTTTCCAGCCCGTTTTCCACAGCTCAGCTGTGTGGGCCTTTTATAGCAAATACCCAGCTGATCGCACTGTTGCAATTCGCTGATTAAGTGTTTTTGGGATCTGGAATCGTTGCCTAGCTTTGTGGGTGTTGATTTTATCTTGAAGTCATTTTTTGGTATAGGTTTCATGTGCACATTTAACACCCAAAGAGCAATTTTGATCAACTGTTTGATCGGGGCATATAATATTTTTTTTTTCTTACAGGAAGACCAATTCTTGCTTTCATCAAGTGTACCTCTATAAAGTTACAGTGTCAAGGCATCACCAACACTGAAAAACCTATTTTTCCGCAACTGTTAGACCAGGGCATATCATTTCAGTTTTTTACAGCAAAACCTGGCCGGGTCCTTTAGCTGCCTAAAGGTCCGGGTCTTAAGTGGTTAAGCCCCACGTGCAATCACTGTCCAAATCTTGCCATCTCTACCTCCACAACATCTCCAAAATATGCCTCTTTCTAACCAATGATACAACAAAGCTCTTAATTCACTCTCGCCTTGACTACTGCAACTCCCTCCTCATTGGCTTACCTCTACATAGCCTATCCCCCCTTCAATCCATCATGAATGCTGCTGCCAGACTCATCCACCTTACCAATCTCTCTGTGTCTGCTTCTCTTCTCTGTTAATCCCTCTACTGGTTTTCGCTCAACCAATTAATTGATTTCAAAATACTAACAACTACTTACAAAGCCATCCACAACTCTGCCCCCAGCTATATCACTGACCTAGTCTCAAAATATCAACCTAGTCATTCTCTTCTTTCTTCTCAAGACCTCCTGCTCTCTAGCTCCCTCATCACCCCCAATGCTTGCCTACAGGACTTTTCCAGAGCCTCTCCAAAGCTATGGAACTCCTTACCCCAATCTGTCCGATTATCTCCTACTCTATAAGCTTTTAGACGATCCCTGAAAATCCTCCTTGTTAGAGAAGCCTATCCTACCCAGACCTAAGAACTTTAGTTTATTTTCTCCATCTGATCATTCCCCACAGCTGTTACCTTTTGTTTCACTTGACCCTCCCTTCTAGATTGTAAGCTCTAACGAGCAGGGCCCTCTGATCCCTCCTGTATTGAATTGTATTGTAACTGTACTGTTTGCCCCCATGTTGTAAAGCGCTGTGCAAACTGTTGGCGCTATATAAATCCTAATTGCTGAAGGATGTGCTACACCAAAAGTGACATTTACAAAGAAAAAACATACTGTATACAGTTTAAATTGCCAAATGATATTGTTTTTCCAACTTATTTTTTTTTTTTACAAAAAAAAAAAACAGCACACAGACCATTCCCTTTTTTTTAAAGAAGCTGGAAATTAAATGCCATTTTCCAGCAATTTTAAATACCAGTACTTACTGTATTTCCTTTGTAAATGTCAGTGCTGCTGCAACACTTTCTGTTCATCATAATAAGGTGTCCCTTCACAAGCAGGATTAGGACATCCCCCAAGAATTGTATTTAAAGTAATTGGGCATTTGTAAAGTGTCACTTTAGGTATTTAAAAAATTACTCCTCCTGGCTGAATGGATTTTTACCCCCTAATGCTATTTTTTGAGCCCAGAAAATTTTCATTTTTGGACAGATTTGGCTTCTATTTATTTCAATTAGGTTTAGGTTCAACTTCCAAACTTCTTTGAAGTTCGCCAAACAATTTTCAAATCAAACTCAAGGCAGTTCTGCTCATCCCTAGTAATAATTCTCTCTTTTTTCTGCACCCAATCCTACAGAAGGAAAGAGTGGATTACGCAAGTACAATAATAGTAGCGCAAATACAGTTTAATATGTGATACCAATTACCAAAATTTGTTTATTCCCTACAGCTGCCTGTGAAATAGCTCAGCCAGAATGCACTAAATCAGTTTGGAGGAATGATGATACTACAATACTATCATAGGTATTATAAGAGACAAGCAACAACAAAAACATAAATCTAACTACTATGTACAGGCTATAACTTCTGGCCTGTGAAACACTATTTCAGTTCTGCTGGTGCTAGGGCCCTTGTGTTGGGGAACTTAATTAAGTTAAAAAGATGGTTGCTAAAGGATTCTTACTACTCATGATCATGGTTCTTGTCCCAAGTGGTCCATCAGTGGCCAGCAAAGGGATCCTTCCTCTTAAGCCAGCTTTTTCAGCAGCTGGGCTGAATTTAAAGGGTCCAACCTGAAGCTACATAATATATGTTTGATCACAGTAGGGAATTGTTAAAACCCCCGTTAGGTTGTTTTTTGAGTGCATTAGCAGAGCTTTCTCTTTACTTACTGTCCTTTAGACAGTACAGGAAGTGAAAGGAATTCTCTCCAACATGAACGAAAAATCTCTATTAGACAGTTGTCACTGGAACAAACTTCCCTATTAACCACTTGCCAAGTGCCCCATGTACATATACTGCAGGGTGGCGGCTCCTACAGGCGAAATCACGTACAGGTAAATTATCACTTTTTCCTGGTCTGGGGCGTGCGCGCGCACCGTGGGCAAACAGTGATTGGACACAGCAGAAGCCAATCAGCAGGTTCGGCAGGCATGTGAGTCGGGACCCGCCGATCATTCCTGACATAGGCAGAACGGCGGTCTGCCTATGTATAAGCTTCTTAGTATTTTTTTTACCAAAAATATGTAGCAGAATACATATTGGTCTAAACTGATGAAGAAATTACATTTTTCTCAAAAAAAAATTATTGGGTGTGTTAGCAGAAAGTAAAAAATATATATTTTTTTTCAAAATTGTTGGTCTTTTTTTGTTTATAGCGCAAAAAAAAAAAAAAAACACAGAGGTGATCAAATACCACCAAAAGAAGGCTCTATTTGTGGGGGAAAAAGGACATACATTTTATTTGAGTACAGCATGGCACGTGCAATTGTCAGTTAAAGTAACGCAGTGCCGTATTTCAAAATAATGGCCTGGTCTAGAAGGGGGTAAATCTTTCTTAGCTGATATGGTTAAAATATGTCACCTCTATTCCTTCTTTGGTAACTCAAATTGTTGGATTTTCTCAAATTTTTAGTCCCAGTAACAGTGGTCAATGCAACAAATTGAGAGAGTGAACGATTTTAATGTCATCAAACGTTGTTTTTCTCGACGTGATTCTTGTCAAGCCTGCCTTGCATACACACGATCGTGAAAAAAAAAGGCTTGAGCAAAGTGCGGTGACGTACAACACGTATGACAGCACTATAAAGGGTAAGTTCCATTTGAATGGCGCCACCGTTTCTGCTGGTTTTGCTAATTTTGTGTTAGTAAAAGTTTGGTGACAGACAATTTGCGCTTTTCAGTCTGTTACAGCATGACGAATGTGCTATCTCCATTACAAACGCTAGTTTTACCAGAATGAGTGCTCCCGTCTCATAACTTGCTTTTGAGCATGCATGTCGTTAAAGTCTACACACGACCGTTTTTCACGTTGTGAAAAATGACGAGAAAAATTTGAGCATGTTCTAAATTTTTAATGGCCATTTTTGACGATGAGAAAAATGCTTTGGAGCCTACACACGGTCATTTTTAATGACGTGTGTACGCGGCATAAGTTTGACACAGACAAAAATAAAAAACCTTTCAAGGGTTCTAACATCGCACCAATTAACCCTTTAGGACAACACCCACTTTATAATATGGCCACAGAAAAACAGTCAGGCCGCGTACACACGGTCGGTTCAAACCAATGAAAATGGCCTGAAGTCCAGTTTCATCGGTCCAAACTGACCGTGTGTACGGCCCATCGGTCTGTTGTCCTTCGGACAAAAATTTGAGAACTTGCTTTAAAATCGAACCAATGGACGGCTGACCATCGGTCAAAACCGATGGTTAGTACACAAAAGCATCGGTTCAAAACCTGCGCATGCTCAGAATCAAGTTGACGCATGCTTGGAAGCATTGAACTTTGTTTTTTTCAGCACGTCGTGTGTTTTACGTCACCGCGTTCTGATCCGATCGGTTTTTGAACTGATGGTGTATACGCACATCAGACCATAGGTCTGCTTCAGTGGTGAACCGATGAAAACGGTCCGTCGGCCCATTCTCATCGGATGGATCAACCGTGTGTACGCGGCCTTATACTATTAATGGGCTAAGTTCTCCTAGGTCCTGTCTAGAAGGTTCAAACTTGACAAAAAAAGGGCGGAAGAGGCCTAGCCAAGTACTCAGTTTGATGATAATAAGGTCTGACAAACTCCAAACTGTGTTGAGGGAATGAGCAATTTGTACTGAAAACAGTGCCACCCTCATTTCAGACAGTGACAAAATGGTCACGTTTAAAACTCATGACTGTACTAGTCATGCATTTGATAAAAAAAAAAAAAAAACCCCAGCTTGAAACACTTTTGAGAGGACATAGGCCAGCTAAATAAATAAACAGAGCCAAAAATAGAGACAATACAGACCCACCACTACAGTGCAGACCCCCCTACAATACAGAAGACCCCCCTACAATACAGACCCAACAACAATACAGAACCCCCCATATACAGAACCCCCCCTATACAGATACCACCCCCTACAATACAGAACCCCCCCTACAGTTCAGACCCCCTACAATACAGACCCAACAATACAGAACCCCCCCTAATACAGAACCCCCCTACAGTTCAGACCCCCCTACAATACAGAACACCCCCCTCTACAATACAGAACCCTCTCCTATACAGATACCACCCCCCCACAATACAGAACACCCCCCCACATACAGAACACCCCCCACAATACAGAACACCCCCCCCACAAAACAGAACCCCCCCTCATATACAGACCCCCCACAATACAGAACACCCCCCACATACAGAACACCCCCCCACAATACAGAACCCCCCTCATATACAGAACACCCCCCCCACATACAGAACCCCCTATACAGAACCCCCCCTCATATACAGAACACCCCCCCACATACAGAACCCCCCCTATACAGAACAAACCCCCCACACAATACAGAACCCCCCTCATATACAGAGCCCCCTATACAGAACACCCCCCCACATACAGAACCCCCATCATATACAGAACACCCCCCCCCCACATACAGAACCCCCCTCCTATACAGAACACCCCCCAACACACAATACAGAACCCCCCTCATATACAGAACACCCCCCTCCCCCCCACATACAGAACCCCCCTATACAGAACACCCCCCCACAATACAGAAACCCCCCTCATATACAGAACACCCCCCTTTACTATAGTGCAGACAGACACCTCCCTTGCCTTCAGTCCCGTAATGCTGATGTAATGATCAGCGCGCCGCATGTCACACAGAGCACTTGTAAGTTGTACGGAGGAGGAGGGAGAGGCGGCCGCAGCTTCACGCTGCTGGGCTGTGTGACTGTCAGACTCAGACAGTCACACAGCCGATAGTTTCAGAGCCGGGGCGCTGTGCTTTCACGAAGGGGATCATTGCGGCCGGCCCGGGTCCCGGGTATCACTCGGGTACGGCTCGCTCGCACGCACCCCACACCCCCCCAATAGCCAGGCTGACAGTGTTACCTTACCTAGTATGCTGCTGCGCTGACGGCGTGGCGCTGCAATGCTTTCACCACCCATGCTTTAGTCGCGGAGGGGGTGCGTCGGCCTGACACCCCCCCAGTGTGTGGCACCCGGTGCGGTCCGCCCCCTGCTTAATCCGCCATTGCAACGTGCAGTAATGTAATCCCATCCCAGGCAGCGGGGAACAGATGTGATGTGCGCTCAGCTCTGCACTAGCCGGGACAAGTCCCGGCAGGCTAAATTAGCCGGGACTAGGTCCTATTTGACAGGACGGTCCCATTAAAAACGGGACAGTTGGCAAGTATGCCATATACATAATCCTTCATCCAACACCAAGTTTACTATATGGACCACTTATGTATTTGTACATGTTGATCATCTGTCCCCTTAATTTCCTTTTCTCAAGAGGGAATAGATTCAGTGCATCTAATCCTTCCTCATAGCTGAGCTCCTCCATGCCTCTTATCAGTTTGGTTGCCCTTCTCTGCACTTTCTCCAGTTCCCCATATCCTTTTTGAGAACTGGTGCCCAAAACTGAACTGCATATTCCAGATGAGGTCTTACTAATGATTTGTACAGGAGCATAATGATATCTCTCTCTCTCTCTCTCTCTCTCTCTGGAGTCCATACCTCTCCTAATACAAGAAAGGACTTTGCTTGCTTTGGAAACCGCAGCTTGGTATTGCATGCTATTATTGAGCTTATGATCTACCAAACCCCAAAATCCTTCTCCACCATTGATTCCCCCAGTTTTACTTCCCCTAGTATGTAGGGTGCATGCATATTCTTAGCCCCCAAGTGCAAAACTTTACTGTTATCAACATTAAACTTAATTTGCCACTTAGTTGCCCACAAGACAGTTTGTAAATTGAAGACATCATGTAAAACATGTTATTCCACTGCATAGCTTAGTGTCATCTGCAATGTTACTTTTAATCCCAGGCCCTATATCATTTATAAAGATATTAAAAAGTAAGGGTCTCAGCACTAAACCTTGGGGTACACCACTGATAACCTTAGAGTCTAGACCATTCAGAGTAAGAGTAATTAACCACTACTATCTGAATTCTGTCTTTTAGCCAGTTTTCTATCCATTTATAAACCGATCTTTCCAATCCTGTAGACTTTACCTTACGCATGAGCTGTGTGTGGGGAACTGTGTCAAACGCTTTTGCAAAATCCAGGTATACCACGTACAGGCGTATAACGCGCACCCTAACTTTAAGAGGGAAGTTTCAGGAAATAACTTTCCACGGACCCCTGTGTATAACACGCAGGCACAGTTTTTTTTCCAGCAAGAACTCGTCTATGTGTTCTTTTATTAAACTCTGCAGTATCTTCCTGACTATAGAAGGTAAACTAACAGGTCTATAGTTACTTGGTAAAGACTTTGATACATTTTTAAATATAGGCACCACATTGGTCCTGCACTGATCCAGTGGTGCCATTACAGTCATTAATGAGTCCCTAAAATGACCTTGAAATGACAGAGCTCAATTCATTTATGGATCCGTGGGTGGATGCCATCTGGTTCAGGTTCTTTATCCACCTTTATTCTGTCTAAATATTTCTGGATAATATCACTTTTGAGTCATTATGGTTAATTTGGGGCTGTGTCACTACCACCCCCCATTATGGACATGAGCTCCCCCTTCTCTGACAATGTTTCAGAGAAGGATTTGAAAAAGACCTTGCACATATACCAATACCCAGTATGGCACAACGGCGCATTGATGCACGCAAACTGCACTAATTGCCAGCATCCACTGGCCTATATAAGGACAGCAGTTCTCTGCATCAATTGCTGGATTGTCGTTATTGCAGCCATTGTATCCTGTGTTCCTGTGCCTTGTTCTTTTGCTTGATTACCTGATAGCGACCCAGCTTACCCCTGACTTATTCTGGCTTCTCTCCTGGCCTTGACTCGACTTGCTCCTTGGAACTGCTCCTGCCTCTGTTCCTGATTGATATCCTGTATTTGACCTCGGCTCTGGATTCTGACTTCACTTCCTGGGCTACCGTAAGGTCGAGATTCGCCAGTTCTACCAAAGAATCATCTGCTGTGTCTACCTTCGCTGCTTTCAGGTGTCCTCTCATCTGGGACCATTAGGCAGCTTTATCATTGGCAACCCATGCTTCTTTGGGCATAGCACCTTCAGGGGTACTTTGCCCTCTCACCACCTCAGCCTTCAGTCAGGTACGTGACACAAGAATGTCTGTTGCCCCAGGTAATATCCTTGTAAATTTTCAAATAGCTACTATGAGTTACAATTGTAACTCTCTCCCTTCCTTTGCAGTGCAATTCTGCATATGCTGGTAGATAGATAGATAGATAGATAGATAGATAGATAGATAGATAGATAGATAGATAGATAGATAGATAGATAGATAGATAGATAGATAGATAGATAGATAGATAGATAGACAGACAGATAGATAGATGCACATTTGCAAAGTGAACATGCTGTGTTCATTTAGTAAATCAACACCAGAATATGTATTTACAATATTTGGGTAATTTCCCTTTAACAGTTTAATATGTTTGAAAAGACTACAGCTATATATCAGACTTGTGAACGCTCTTACATTTGCTCCTCGCTTTGGCAGAGGCTGGTTCAGGTACATTTAACTCTATTAGAGTAAAATCTTGACCAGCAAAACTTTCAAGTGAAATGAAGATTCCATACAATAACATTAATACAGGAGTTTTTCAAGCACTGCTGAAGAACAAATTTATGATCACACGGATAGTAATATTATAAATTTTCACTCCTGCTGTAAAACGTTATGAAATCTTGTGCTAACTGTGCAGTACGAGCTTACTCTTCTCATTGAAATCGGCATTAAACTCCCCAGACTCAGCTGCAAAGTTACAACTAATGCTTTTCCATTTAGGGATCTGGTCAATTAAAGGTTGCTGAAACATTCTTGCTTACACTATAATCAATAGATGCAATTTTGCAGCTGCCAATCCTACATTAACGCTAAGCAATATAGTTGCTTGCACAAATGAGTAGTGCATTGTGGGTATCAGAGAAAGGGCAGGTGAAACCTTGAGGCTAGCAATGTAAAAAAAAAAATCCTTCTAATCCAATAGAGTCTCTTCGTCTAGGAAAATATGTTTAGGAAGGATGAAAGCTGAGCCGCTCTTAGGTGATGTTGAAGAACCATTGTGAACAGTCTTTGGTAAAGGAGAATCTGCCCTGAGGTTTCCAAGAGGCGTGAGCACACAAATTAAGCTGAATGATTCTTGTCAATACAATGAGCAGCCGGTGATGTGATTGTGTGATCAAATGGCCTACTTAAGCATTGTGTTCAGATACAGTATATAAATAAAATATTCTAGCTGCTAAATAAACCAAGGCCATGCACCATGTTTAAATTTAAAGGGGAAATTACAGAGTATTTGTTTTTTTAGTGATCATATATTTTAGGTAGGTGGACTTAATTTCAGATATATTTTATATATTAGGTAAAATAAGTGATGTGTAACTGTGAAAATATTTGGTATCTATTACCTCTCAACAAAATTGCAGTTCTCCACTTGAATCTGTTTTTCTTTCCAGGATGGCAATTTTTTTTTATCAGGCATCACCCAGGGTCAGCATCCTTTTCTTGGTCCATGATACTGGTTTAAAAATGATGTACATAAATCCTTACGCCTTGGCAGTTTGTAGTGTTTACGAAATATAAATGATTAAAAGTGATTAAAAAAAATAATAATCAAGGGACAGTGTAAAAATAAAAGATAAAATTAATAATAATAAAAAAAAATATAAAAAGTGCCCCATCCCTCCATGTTCGCGTGCAGAAGCAAACGCATATGTAAGTCACGTCCGCATATGTAAACAGTGTTCAAACCACACATGTGAGGTATAGTTGTGATTGTTAGAGCAAGAGCAATAATTGTAGTGCAAGATCTCCTTTGTAACTTTAAACAGGTGACCTGTAAAAATGTTTAAAACGTTGCCTATGGAGATTTTGAAGTACCGTCGATTGTTGCCATTCCACAAGCCTGCGCAATTTTAAAGCCTGACATGTTAGGTATCTATTTACTCAGCATAACGTAATTGTTCACACTATACAAAAACAATAGGTAACTATTTTATTTTTTAATTCGATAGTGTATTTATTTCCAAAACATTATGTTTGAAAGACCGATGTGTAAATACAATGTAATATAAAATATTGCAATGACTGCCTCTCTAGGGTCTCTTAAAATATTTATATATATATATATATATATATATATATATATATATATATATATATATATATATATATAATGTTTGGGTGTTATAAGTAATAACAAAAAATACTGATTTTAACTAAGGCTGGGTCAGCAAGCGGTTAAAGAAACAGTGCAGACTTGTTACTTTACTAATAGATTCACTTTAAATTAAAACCTCACTCACAACCAAACTTATAGCAGCAATAAGGTCTCTTTCAGATATGCAGCAGTGGATTGAGGAGAATCAATTTTGAGAGGACCGTAGAGCAGTGAATGTCAATTTTACATTGTGCGACAATGCCGCAAACTGCAAGCCAAGTGATTGGCTTACAGGTGCAGTGTGGCACCATTGATATCAATGGAAAAGTTTTAAAAGCACTGCTACTTATTCAATTCGGAGGCCCAAGTTAACAATTGTGAACCTACAAAGCATTGTGTCCATGGGTTTTGTACAGCCCCGTCAGGCTGTAATGTTAGGATTCTGGCGGGCAATTGAGGGGTGGTAAAACCACAGCTCTGCCTTTTTCTCTTTCGTTTATGGATGGACACAGCCTTAATCTTGACATTGTGATTAACCTATCTATCTTTAGGAGTGACTAGGCAGAAGTGTTAACTTCAAAGCAGAACCACCCCGCCCAGGGTGCGGTCCCACTGACTATATCCACTCAGCCAGCACCAAACAATTCAGTTTTTTCTGCCTAGTCTAAGGAGAAGCCATGGCTCTCTTCAGGTCCATGGCTTGGAGGCTTTCAGTTTGGATTTATTTTTTGGATTTTTTATTTATTTAGTTATTTAAGTTTTTCCTGTGATCTTCAATCAACTGCCGACTGGGCGACAGGCTGGATCCCAGATCCTTGTATTCTTCCCAGTTTCGGCCATCGAGCGTGTGCCAACCATAGCTGCACTCTGGGTCGCCCACTATATGCCCGTCGCTCTAAGGGTGGCCGGTGAGCTATACGCTCCAGGGCTTGCATCGGACCGGACTACAGGGCCTAGTCGCAGAAAAAAAACTGTAACCCTTCGTTTTTTTTTTTTTTTAATAATGACTTCCCGTTTTTAACTCCACCATTCTAATTTATCCATTCAAGGAGCACAAATGTTCTAAAAATCTGTGAAAGATATATATTAAAATTGTTTAAAAACGTCTGTCTCAACTGATGTGATTGAAACATAAAATTAAGTAATCTATCAATACCAAAAAGTCCTGCCTATTAAGGAATAATGGTTATAATTAATATGCTGTATTGATTAGCTGAAAGAATTTGTGTAGACAGTTTTAATGAATTCTTATGTCTAATCTGAGTAATGACATTGTAAAAGTACCCTACAAGTAAAATTATATTTAATGTGTAGCTGGACATAAACCTGCATACATTCTGGAAACAATTGTGGATATTTGTTACAGGAATCTATCACTTCTTTTGTAGAAAGTTGTTGGTGACTTTTACTTTTAAAATCACTAATCTGTACCTAACATATCATATGCTATAGAATCAATTGTGTGACACCTTCATATAAGCTTTATGGATAATAGAACTTGTGGTACTCCTAAACATTTTCTATAGAATTGCATGCATGATAGAGGCAGTGTGGGGGTTATTTACTAAAACCGGAGAGTTAAAAATCTGGTGCATCTGTGCATAGAAACCAATAAGCTTCCAGGTTTTATTGCCAAAGCTAAATCAAACAAGCTAAAGTTAGAAGCTGATTGTCTACCATGCCCTGCTGCACCAGATTTTGAGTCCTCCAGTTTTAATAAATCTACCCTAATGTCTACATTCGTTCTACTAGGCCAGGGATCTCCAAACTACGGCCCTCCAGCTGTTGTGGGACTACACATCCCACGAGGCATTGTAAAACTCTGACATCCACAGACATGACTAGGCAAGATGGGAATTGTAGTTCCGGAACAACTGGAGGGCCGTAGTTTGGAGACCCCTGTACTAGGCAAAATAAAAGGAAGTAGGGGTTAGTGGCTGTGGTGGTTGTATTTTACATAGAAAGCATGGAAATAAAATGTGTAGTTGTCTAAAACTCTTATGCCTAGTACACACGTGCAGTTTTCCCATTGGAACAAAAGGTCGTGTGTACTAGGCATGAAGGTGAAGCTATGCACTCAGCTTTTGTCATGTTTTACTAGGTCCATACCATACACCACCAAATGCTTTCTCCCATGCTCTGATTATCTTCAGAACATTCCAGGATTCCCAAAACCCAAGGATGCTTATTATGCAGATATCAATGACACATGTTAGGTAGTTCTCCTGGCCAAAATCAAGCTATGACAGAAGAAGGGGCAGGCCAGAGCCTGACCACAGTAGTTGTGGCTGTGGTTGATGTTTCCATAATAGAGTGCAGTGAAGATTTTATGGGGCAGGAAGCGGGGACTTGGAGGTGCATGTGACAGCTTTGGAAGGTAAGACAAGCCAATAGGTTTAACTAAAGGGATGAGTTATCTTCTACTGTCATAGACTCAGGAGTCAGGAACTGAAAAATAATGTGAACTCAATTCAAAGATGGGAAAGTTATTTAATCTTTCTTCATTTTCTTAACAATGAATACGTTTTGTGGACAAGTATCAGTAGTCACAGGCACCTCACCCCAATGATAAGAAAAAATGAGAAGGGGGGAAAAAAAAGGGGGTAACCAAAAGGACCCCGGGGCTTTTGAACGGTGCAAATAGATAATCAGACAAAATTTGATTATAAAATTAGAAAATATAATTTATTACACAAATAATTAATATGCCATAAATACGATAAATTTGAAATACATCTCGATTAAATACGTGATATCAAGACGAAGCATTGTTTAAGTCAGCTCTACATGTTTCACTCCGACGAGTTTCTTCAGGAGCTTTCAGACATACAATGCTAAATATCAAAAGAAAAAACAACAAGACATATAATTAAATGACTGTTGAAAACAATCATTTATATATCAATACATTTTGGTAAATAATGTCAAAAAAGGGGAAAAGAAAAATATTGATCATGAATACATCAGTTATTGTAGATAATGCATGCTCAAGGATCTCAACTACATATAAACAGGGGCCAAAAGTAAAAACAATAATATTTACTTACCAAAAAGGTAAAACAGCAAAAGACAGCAGACCATACAGGAAGGAACCAGAGTCCTCAGGGAAAACAGAATAGTTCAGGAGAACCACAGCAGGATTTTAAGCCATTAATAGAATTAATCTGAAAAATCAGGAAAGTACATGTGGAAACACATATGCAAACTACTCTCAGTTGTATTATGCAACAGTGGGTAAAGAGAATATACACTCCAAAAACTTGTTATAATGAACAATATATGTAATATATATACCTGTCAATAGTAAGCAAAAATGCCTATTGTCAGTAGAAACAGTCTAATGTTTGCCATAGATATGGATTGAAAGAGGATAAAGGGGAAGGAAGACACTCTCACAGCCCCTCAAATAACCTGATCAAAAAGCGGCATCCGCTCTGTTAAGAAAAAAGGGGAGAAATAAAAAAGTATATTATAAGTAAATAGGGATAGTTCAGTGCCAAAAAATGCACAGAACAAACAAATCCCTAATGCTCACAGTGTGTAAGCACAAAGCCAAAAAGCTTGTAAGGTAAATACCTGATTAGGACAAAGTCCAAAGATGAAAAGGCAGAGCCACCTAGATAGCTGTGCATACAGCAGCCTTTCCTTGCATTAATTAGGTCTGGTCTCAGCTGGAGCGCCTAACACAGCGCTTGGGCTTTAAATCTGCCACCACGGCGATGATTGACCAATCAAAGCGCCGCAGTGCAGACACATGACCTGGGCGTCAGCAGAAGGAAAATAATCCACCCAGCTGACAAGCTCAGCTGATCCCAATGTAGCCAAAAGTAATGACAGCACACATGAGACCAAGGAAAAGGTCTCTGTGGGCGGTCCAAAAGCGATCGGCGTCATTTTGGAGGCTGGAAAGGTTTCTAGTACAAGATAGCTGGAAGGCAAATGGAATAGACAGCGCAGCAGCGCTGAAAAAACACACAAAACTCAAGCTGGGAATGGATGTGCTGGCGTAAATGGTCTAAAAGAAAGGGACCTGAGGGGAAACAATAATGAAAGGGGAGTGATAAACCCTCTTAACCCCTGCAGCTCCCTACGTGTCCGTATGGCTCTCCTGAATCCATCCTGCGCCCAGAGGCATAAGGGAAAAACATTCCTTGGTGTGCCGTCATTATGAATAGAAGTAATACAATGAAAATAAAAATAAATATAAATAATAAAACAGTATGATATAGTGTTACTACTTGAAAGTAGAAAAAGCAAGGTGTTTTGACATATAGTGTTCTTAATTAATATTTGTAAATAGCACTCTGTTTTATGAGATCCATGAGCAAGCAGATCCAACAATCATTAAACACAAAGTTTTATTTGGAGAGACAATCCATACATAATTGCATAAGAAGTTACAGTATGATAAACATACAGTGATTATTGCATCTGGAAATATCCTAAGTGATTTTTGGATTTCAATAAAAAAAGAAAAAGAAAAAGAAAAACAGAAAACAAAAAACAAAATAAATAAAATGAAAATGAAATAAAATAAAATAAAATAAAAATGAAAATAAAAATAAAAATAAAATAAAGAAAAAGGAATTAATTGTAATTAATAAGTAGATGAAAAATAAAAATAAAAAGAAAATGAAATTGTATAGAAGATACATATGAGTATCAATATACAATGATGTTGATAAATATTGCTATGAAATCAGAAACATATATATATATATGTGATATATGAATTATGAATTTTAACAATAATGATATAATAGAAGTGAAAATGAAAGACAGCCCTATAAGAAAGGCTTGAAGCTCAAAGCTTCATTTAACCCTGGAGCAATCAAAGCGGACAAGGAGTAAATCCACTTTACCTCCCTTTGGAGCAGTATTTTATCATAGTCGCCCCCTCTCTCACCGGGGGTGATGTATTCCAAGGCAGAGAATTTCATTTTATGACTGTTAAATTGGTGGTGAATGCCTGAGTGGCGGCTTATCGGGGTTTCCATCTTTTTCTTAGCAATCAAGGTAACATGGTCCCTGATCCTATGAAAAAATGGACGCTTGGTTTTTCCCACGTAAAAAGCCCCACATTCGCATTGCATCAAATATACTATGCCAATAGATTGGCATGTTACGGAGAAAGTTGGTTTCAATATTTGTCCATTTGGAAGATTCACGGTGGTGGAAGCGTGAATGTAGCAACAAAATGGGCATTTGTGGCATGGTCTAGAGCCCCTGGGTCCACACAGGCGTGTGTTACCTAAGGAAAAATGGCTGCGGACCAGCCGGTCCCGCAGCGATCTAGATTTCCTAAAGGTAATCTGTGGATAGTCCTGTAAATGTCTAGACACAGCTTCATCGCTGAGTAAAAGACACCAATATTTCTGAAGGATGGAACGCACCTTCTGGTGGTGGCCAGAAAAGCGTGTGATCAATCGTATGCCCGGATCGGGTTTGGAAGTTTTTTGGTCATGGAGCAAGGAACTTCTTTTGTTTTGCTTTGCCCTGAGGTATGCCTTTTTAAGGCCCTTTTTGCTATATCCTCTCTCTTGGAATCTGGTTTGCAATAACTTTGCCTCATGCTCAAAGTTAGATTCAGTACTACAATTGCGACGTAGTCGCAAATATTGTCCATAAGGAATATTAGAGATAAGAGATCTCGGATGTGAGCTAGAGGCATGCAAAAGTGCATTGCCTGCCGATGGTTTACGGAATAAGGATGTCTCAATCATTCCTACATTGTCTATTGAAATCTGAATGTCTAAAAACGTTATAGACAGTTGGCTCATCTCAGAGGTAAACTTAAGATTATATTCATTGCTCTCCAAACTTTTCAAGAAGGATAAAAGATCAACCTTGGGGCCCGTCCAAATGAAAAAAACATCGTCTATAAAACGACGCCACAGGGGGATGTGCTCAAAAAATGAATGCACATCATCCGTGCGTAGATCGCTGCGGGACCGGCTGGTCCGCAGCCATTTTTCCTTAGGTAACACACGCCTGTGTGGACCCAGGGGCTCTAGACCATGCCACAAATGCCCATTTTGTTGCTACATTCACGCTTCCACCACCGTGAATCTTCCAAATGGACAAATATTGAAACCAACTTTCTCCGTAACATGCCAATCTATTGGCATAGTATATTTGATGCAATGCGAATGTGGGGCTTTTTACGTGGGAAAAACCAAGCGTCCATTTTTTCATAGGATCAGGGACCATGTTACCTTGATTGCTAAGAAAAAGATGGAAACCCCGATAAGCCGCCACTCAGGCATTCACCACCAATTTAACAGTCATAAAATGAAATTCTCTGCCTTGGAATACATCACCCCCGGTGAGAGAGGGGGCGACTATGATAAAATACTGCTCCAAAGGGAGGTAAAGTGGATTTACTCCTTGTCCGCTTTGATTGCTCCAGGGTTAAATGAAGCTTTGAGCTTCAAGCCTTTCTTATAGGGCTGTCTTTCATTTTCACTTCTATTATATCATTATTGTTAAAATTCATAATTCATATATCACATATATATATATATGTTTCTGATTTCATAGCAATATTTATCAACATCATTGTATATTGATACTCATATGTATCTTCTATAAAATTTCATTTTCTTTTTATTTTTATTTTTCATCTACTTATTAATTACAATTAATTCCTTTTTCTTTATTTTATTTTTATTTTTATTTTCATTTTTATTTTATTTTATTTTATTTCATTTTCATTTTATTTATTTTGTTTTTTGTTTTCTGTTTTTCTTTTTCTTTTTCTTTTTTTATTGAAATCCAAAAATCACTTAGGATATTTCCAGATGCAATAATCACTGTATGTTTATCATACTGTAACTTCTTATGCAATTATGTATGGATTGTCTCTCCAAATAAAACTTTGTGTTTAATGATTGTTGGATCTGCTTGCTCATGGATCTCATAAAACAGAGTGCTATTTACAAATATTAATTAAGAACACTATATGTCAAAACACCTTGCTTTTTCTACTTTCAAGTAGTAACACTATATCATACTGTTTTATTATTTATATTTATTTTTATTTTCATTGTATTACTTCTATTCATAATGACGGCACACCAAGGAATGTTTTTCCCTTATGCCTCTGGGCGCAGGATGGATTCAGGAGAGCCATACGGACACGTAGGGAGCTGCAGGGGTTAAGAGGGTTTATCACTCCCCTTTCATTATTGTTTCCCCTCAGGTCCCTTTATTTTAGACCATTTACGCCAGCACATCCATTCCCAGCTTGAGTTTTGTGTGTTTTTTCAGCGCTGCTGCGCTGTCTATTCCATTTGCCTTCCAGCTATCTTGTACTGGAAACCTTTCCAGCCTCCAAAATGGCGCCGATCGCTTTTGGACCGCCCACAGAGACCTTTTCCTTGGTCTCATGTGTGCTGTCATTACTTTTGGCTACATTGGGATCAGCTGAGCTTGTCAGCTGGGTGGATTATTTTCCTTCTGCTGACGCCCAGGTCATGTGTCTGCACTGCGGCGCTTTGATTGGTCAATCATCGCCGTGGTGGCAGATTTAAAGCCCAAGCGCTGTGTTAGGCGCTCCAGCTGAGACCAGACCTAATTAATGCAAGGAAAGGCTGCTGTATGCACAGCTATCTAGGTGGCTCTGCCTTTTCATCTTTGGACTTTGTCCTAATCAGGTATTTACCTTACAAGCTTTTTGGCTTTGTGCTTACACACTGTGAGCATTAGGGATTTGTTTGTTCTGTGCATTTTTTTGGCACTGAACTATCCCTATTTACTTATAATATACTTTTTTATTTCTCCCCTTTTTTCTTAACAGAGCGGATGCCGCTTTTTGATCAGGTTATTTGAGGGGCTGTGAGAGTGTCTTCCTTCCCCTTTATCCTCTTTCAATCCATATCTATGGCAAACATTAGACTGTTTCTACTGACAATAGGCATTTTTGCTTACTATTGACAGGTATATATATTACATATATTGTTCATTATAACAAGTTTTTGGAGTGTATATTCTCTTTACCCACTGTTGCATAATACAACTGAGAGTAGTTTGCATATGTGTTTCCACATGTGCTTTCCTGATTTTTCAGATTAATTCTATTAATGGCTTAAAATCCTGCTGTGGTTCTCCTGAACTATTCTGTTTTCCCTGAGGACTCTGGTTCCTTCCTGTATGGTCTGCTGTCTTTTGCTGTTTTACCTTTTTGGTAAGTAAATATTATTGTTTTTACTTTTGGCCCCTGTTTATATGTAGTTGAGATCCTTGAGCATGCATTATCTACAATAACTGATGTATTCATGATCAATATTTTTCTTTTCCCCTTTTTTGACATTATTTACCAAAATGTATTGATATATAAATGATTGTTTTCAACAGTCATTTAATTATATGTCTTGTTGTTTTTTCTTTTGATATTTAGCATTGTATGTCTGAAAGCTCCTGAAGAAACTCGTCGGAGTGAAACATGTAGAGCTGACTTAAACAATGCTTCGTCTTGATATCACGTATTTAATCGAGATGTATTTCAAATTTATCGTATTTATGGCATATTAATTATTTGTGTAATAAATTATATTTTCTAATTTTATAATCAAATTTTGTCTGATTATCTATTTGCACCGTTCAAAAGCCCCGGGGTCCTTTTGGTTACCCCCTTTCCCCCCCCCCTTCTCATTTTCTTAACAATGTTTTTTTCTTAAACAAACCCATTTAGCAGTATACAAAAAGTAGGACACAGTTGCATCGGGGGCCATAAATATCTGCAGATAGCGTATGTGTGTAAGCATGTACATGCATACACACATAAAGTCACTAGAAGAATTGTACACGCATAAGCGCTTCTAAATGCATCTAATGCTAGTACTTCAGGCGCATATTTTATGCAGGATCTTCTAGTGTCTCTGCCAGCAAGAAGCTGTATTCTGTGCCAGAAATACACATATGCCCATATAACTGAGGCATTTTGGTCCAAATCCCTATGTAATGTTCATGTAATAAATACTCTGCGCTGACTCCAGTTCTCGACAACCCAGACTTTTCTTCTGAAGACTGCATTTTTCCTACACACATGGTGGGAAAAGCCTCTACTCTCGGCATGTACTGTATATTTTTGGAATAGAACACTTACTTACTAATCCATGCATGAACAGATCCAGACCGTACACCTCCCATTTTGGATCTACCTCCAAATAAGCACTATTTGAACAATCCCATGCAACGCCCACACCACCTTCCGAAATCTTATAGGATATAAAATGTTCGTTTTAAACTTACAAGCCCAAATAAAGTACATTAACTTACATTTACTGCTGAAAGCAGTACCATTATTTTGCATTGAAATTGGGCATTTTATATTGTAGGCCTGTAATTCTTATGCCTTGTACACACGATCGGAATTTCCGATGAAAAAAGTCAGACGGAATTTTTTCATCGGATATTCCGACCGTGTGTGGGCCCCATCAGATTTTTTTCCATCGGAGTTTAGAAATAGAACATGTTTTATTTATTTCCAATGGAAATTCTGATCAACTGTGTGTAACTCCGACGGAGAAAAAAATCACGCATGCTCAGAATCAAGTCAACGCATGCCCGGAAGCACTGAACTTCATTTTTCTCGGCTCGTCGTAGTGTTTTACGTCACCGTGTTTTGGACGGTCCGACTTTGGTCTGACAGTGTGTATGCAAGACAGCTTGAACGGAATTCCATCGGATTTTATCCCATTGGAAATTCCGAACGTGTGTACAGAGCATAAGAAATAACTCACTTAAATCTGTCCAAACAAGAGTCTAGTAGACATCCCGGGTATGATAAAGTTTGAAACACAAAATCATAAATTATAATATAATAAGTAAATATAAATAATTATAGCAAATAATAATATAATAATAATACAAATTATTCAATATTCAATTTTGCTCAGTTGCAGAATTGTCGCTGTCATTACTTTTAGTGTTTGATGATGAATTTCCCCACAAATAATTTTTTCACAGTTCTTTCAAAACATATACAGTATAGCCGGATTCAGGTAGAGAGGCGTATATTTGAGCGGGCGTAGCGCAGCTCATATACGCTACACCGACGTTACATAGAGAGGCAAGACCAGTATTCACAAAGCACTTGCTCCCTAGGTTACGGCGGCGTAGCGTAAATGGGCCGGCGTAAGCCCGCCTAATTCAAAGTAGGCAGGTAGTGGGCGTGATACATTTAAATTATCCGTGACCCCATGTAAATGAAGGGCCGAAAGAACGGTGCATGCGCACGCATGCTCAGAATCCCGTAGAATTTACTCCCTAAGATACGCCGGCTCAATTCATAAGACGTGAACGTAACCTACGCCCAGCCCCATTCACGTACTACTTACGCAAACGACGTAAAATCCGACGCCTGTTCCGACGTCCATACCCTAACATGACTTACACCTGCTATTTGGTGGTTTATCTTTACGCCGGACGTACGCCTTACGTAAACGGCGTAGCTTACTGCGACGGGCGCAAGTACGTTAGTGAATCGGCATATCTAGGTCATTTACATATTCGACACGTAAATCAATGGAAGCGCCCCTAGCGGCCAGTGTAAATATGCACCCAAGATGCAACGGCGTAGGAGACTTACGTTAGTCAGATGGAGCCGAAATTTAGGCGTATCTCCTTTGCAGAATCAAGCGCATAGATACGACGGCGCATCCGTAGACTTACACGGCGTATCATTAGATACGTCGGCGTAAGTCTTTGTGAATCCAGGCCATACTGTACAATTGTAAAGCAATGTATTGATATAAACTAAATGCTACATGATTCCAGTTGTTATAAGCTAGTTTCTGTATATTGGAAGTAACATGCTCTATATAGCTGCCAAAGCCTATTTTGTGCCTGAAGTCTAACAAGCCTTCCATGAAAAAGCCACAGAATTCTGTAAAGAGTCCAAAAATCTGAATTGCTAGCCATGGTGTATTAACACCCACAAACATCATGAAAGATGTAATTACATTATACATTCTTTAAACAAAGAAAATATATTTATATCTACCCTTCAGTCAGCACTGGAAAGTGGTTGGGAATAGCGCTGAAGTGTCTAGCATATTAATTCTGCTCATTACATTTAATTTGGTGTTTCATGTCTCGTAAGCAAGGTTAGTAAGCTTTCTTTCATGTCCCTTTTGTGAACTTGGTTGTGCGATGATCGTAACTTGTACAGAATGTTCCTTTTGTGTAGCAGTTCATTTGTTTTAAAGGGATTTCTGTGCCTGCCATAAGTGTGGTCAATGGGTATTAAATGCGGATGTGAGAGATTGGCCACAGTCCAGGTCTCAAGCAAAACTTAATCTTAACGGCAAAGTTTTATTTTATTGATTGTAATTTAAGAATGTGATCTAGTTTAAGCAAAGGCACCGATTTTAGTCTCGTCTTCAAAAGACGTCTTTTTGCTTTTTTTGCTCAAATAGTTTTGTATGCTGGTATTTGGAGATGAAAGGGACATTTGTTTAACGCTGAGGCCAGGCAGATATTATTATTACTATACAGGATTTTTAGCAGCAACAGTTTACGCAGTGCTTTACAACATAAGGGCATACAGTAAAATTACAATACAGTTTAATAAAGTAGAGCTTGTAAGAGCTTACAATTTAAAATATAAAAAACAACAATTAATGCAGTTATATTATTCAATTTAAAAACCTCTACACCTTTTTGGTGCAGCTAGTGTAAGTACCTACATTTTTTTTTTATCAACCACTTGTAATGACCTGTACAAGAGGTATCAGACTTGATATAGGTAAGGCCATCATTTGGAACCATTTTCTGTGCATGTGTTCTTGTAGTGAAAATGGAGCTGCTTCTCCTCATCCAATTATCAGGGTGGGGGTTACGAAAGTGGAGGTTAAAGGTGTTGTAAAGGTTAGTTTTTTATTTTCAAAATACTGTAGGTTCCTTCAAGCTAGTGCATTGTTAGTTCACTTACCTTTTCCTTCGATTTCCCTTCTAAATGTTTTTTTTTCTTTGTCTAAATTTCTCACTTCCTGCTTCTCCTCAGTAAGCTTGCCCCCATCATCAATGGGGGTTAGTCAGCCAGCTTACTGAGGAGGAACAGGAAGTGTGAAATTCAGACAAAGAAAACAAAAAAAAAAAACATTTAGAAGGGAAATCAACATAGTGAACCAACAATGCACTAACTTAATGAACCTATTTAGAAAATAAAAAACAAACCTTTACAACCCCTTTAAGGATCTGAAGAAAACAAAAACACAAGCTCTATGCTATCTACTGCTAGAAGCAATTGCGTAAATAATGCTTGTGCACAACGACATAGATTTATTAAAAGATAAAGTGCTACAAACCACTGCATTTGGAATTCACATCCTTCCTTAATCAGGGGTTAGACCAGTGGCAGCCCGTCCTTACAGGCGGTAGGGGCGCTGCCCCCCTAATACAAGTGCCCAACCCCCAATCTACATGCAGGGTGCTGTACGCATGGATTTCAATGTTTTTGTTTTTTTAAAAGCACATGTTTAGAACCTGAGGCTCTAATTGGCCTAAAAAAGGGGTGGGCTTAGCACAGAGCACTGCACTCCCTGAGCCCACCCAGTTGTGTGACAATAGCCATGTAATATTCGCTATTGTCTTCCTTATTCTCAATTCTCAATCAGGAAGCGGGCTCTGAGACCCATCAGCGATCCTATTGGCCACCTAGGAGGAGGAGCAGGGGAAGCCGCTGTGATGCCGAGGAGGAGGAGACACAGGGGAAGTCGCCTCCCGGATCAAGCACTGCCCATCACCTAGATGGGGTAAGTGTGGGGCTGGTGACCGACTGACCGCGGGGGGGGATTAAGCATACAGTCATCGTGGGGGATGCGGGTGACTGTATGCTTAAAAACAGTTTATCCTCAGAATTTGAGGAATGATCTTCTTGGGACCAACTGTGTGGCATTTTGGGAATCTTGGTCTTGAGGCCAATGGGGAGCACTGAAATTTGGGAAGTTATAAAACCAAACTCTGACTTCATCGGTGCATTATACATTGCTTGGAGTTCGTGCACCCCCAGCCTTTAAATTATATTAATGATATAAATTTGTTTTATTCTGTACTTTAAGACAAATTCGTACTGTAAACCGTCAGTGTTCATAAGGAAATGAAAAGCATTGAAAGATATTTGTGCACTTCTTTGAACTTTGGATCACTAGTAGGGAAAAGCTCACAGTTTGATCTGAACTTTTTCTGTTTCGGCATTCGTCAACTTTTTACTCATTCTATAAGAGCTGAACATTCATGTATAGTAGCAATATTATTACCCGCTTTCTTCTTAGCAACCAGTGACATTACACTGCCCCGTTCTTTTACTGGTCGGGAATCCCTGGCCTTGGGAATTGTCACCCTATTACAACAAGTGTGTTACTGGCATGATCACCAGGTGGGCATGAAAAAAGAAATGAATGTAGCTGCAGTATATGACATTTTTGTTCAGTAAGCATAGTTTCCATCTCTTTCTGTAGACAACAGTACATCTATTATGCTATGAAGATAAGGAGAGATGTTATTCTGTAGTCCTATCCCACTTTCTGTTAAAAACTGTCCATACATGGATAGAAATTTGGTCAATTCAGCAGGGACCGTCAGAATTTCGAGCCTTGTATGGCCCCTGTAGTTGGACAGAAGTCTCCCCACTTTCAGAATACGACGACACAACAGGTAGGATTCCCATTATAATTCTAAAAAAATTTCAGCGCT